>NC_132891.1:33476516-33551516 GCF_030463535.1 Salminus brasiliensis | reverse complement strand
AGGCGCCCCCTACACTTCTTGTAGTGTATTACAGTCGGTCAGAATGAGCGTGTGGATCATATGAACACTATAGAGCATTATAGAGCGCCCCCTACACTTCCTGTAGAGTATTACAGTCGGTCAGAATGAGCGTGTGGATCATATGAACACTATAGAGCATTATAGAGCGCCCCTTACACTTCTTGTAGTGTATTACAGTCAGTCAGAATGAGCGTGTGGATCAGTGTGGAGGCGAAAGTCCCAATGCCTTCAAATCTTCGCCTCATGAATTAGCAGCTCTTAAATGATCAGACTACAGTGTGTGTCACTGAGGAATCCGACAAACTAAAGAAAAGTCAAGCACTTCTCATCTCAGCCTACAGTGTCCACCAAGCCCCCAGAGACCACCGCTAGGTCATCAACCATTACCTACTTACACGTCCATGCTGGATTTGACCTGATTTGATCAAAGGGATTTTAATAAGTTCTTTACAGATGCGAAGAGAGGAGCGCGGTGAGGAGATGCGTAGTGACCGCTCGGAGAGCTGCTAGCCTAATTAGCCTCATTAGTCTCAACGCTGGGACCTAAGTGTGTTACCCTAATGAGCAAGCCGGGCTCGGACATCTCGTACCAACGTCCCAGCTCCTCCGGTGCTCATCCGACGTGACCCATTTGACGAAGCGTCGGACTGATCCGGGGCGTCATCCCGCTCCCTGCTCAGGAACGCTCCACTTTGTGTTCATTATGCAGAGTGACAACCTCATCCAGTCAGGGTGGCCTCAGAAGAGAGAACGCGGGACTGGACGCGACGTCTCGGCCCGGGTGATAACCGGACGATGAAAATGAGCTGGACGACATCAATCTACTTCTGGCAGCAAAGGAATCCAATGCCCCGTTCACTCGTCGAGCTCTCCGTCTTCCGACTCCAGCCAAAACTGCCCGTTCACACCTGGTCACTTCCTGATCGGACTTTAGCCACAAGCGTTTACGCTGGGTAGTCAAACGCGTCTCCGGTTAGTCAGACTGAAATCCGATCAATGAGTGGGACGGAATATGCAAATTCGCTCATAGCCTGGCAATTATTACTGGTGTTTGGGTTGTACTGGGAGGGGTTTTGGTTGTGGAATGAGTCTTGGAGAGAGACGGATGTGTTTACACTGCTAGGAGATCAGACGAGATCAGACCAGCAGAATAAACACATTTAATCAGTGATCTTTAATGACATGAATCAAACCTATTATAAAGAGACTGCTGGCCATGTCATCCAGCTCTGGACACGAGCAGACAGTCAATGTCTAACAAAAAATTGCATCTCAAATTTTGACGATTTTCACCTTTTGACATATCGTGAATCCAGCACTTGTCCCTCACAACATGTCCAAACATTACGAAGAACTGACCAACAGAAATGCTCCAAAATGCCTCGGAACGACATCTTGTTACATAGACTTCCATTGAAAGTTGAGCAGGTTTTTCCCTTCTCCTGTAAAGCTGCAATTTTGTAGACGCGGCCTTTTAGCGTGACGTCCCTTGACATTCAGTGAAGACAGCATGTCCTCTCAGATGCTGCAGTAATGAAATGATGGGAACTGAGACTAGTCCTGATTGGTCCTCTCAAACGTCTCATCCCAGCTGAGCTCACGCGGACCTTCTCCCGCCTACCAACGTATTTAGAAGATAGCCTTTCAACCTCCTACACCTCCAGCACTGCTGCTCATCTTCACACTTCTGCTTCGGCAAACAGGCCAGGCTCCGGGGGCGTGGTGGAAATTGCCTAAAAGAGCTGCCTGGTCTCCGTCGTGAGCGTGCTTGAGTTCTGCTCATCTTAAGAGCCTACATAATGGACAAACGCACTTTGTGCTCCGACATAAACCAAATGCGTTTTCGGGAGTTTTGGAGGTGCTCTTGGCCATGAAGCAAGCAAAAAAGCTTTTAGTGGTCATTTGTCAGATGAAAAGCACCTTGCGTTTTACGATCTCCTCGTCCACTAGAGCAAAGTGTATGTATTAAGGATATCAGTTTCGGTCCGATGGATAACCCTGGATTTCGGCCCACTGAAGCTGTACGTCTCTGGCAACTAGCAGCCAGCATACGGGAAAGTCTGGACTGGTGGAGAACCTTCAGAGAAGCTGCTCAGTTTGTCTGTCGGTCTTCGATGGGACGGATATGGTCCAGGTTCTTCCAAAAAAGGCCTGGGAAGGTCCACCATCTAACGACACATGCCTCAGCATTTAGCACTGGACAAGCAGACGTCCCGTCTCCTGCTGCTGAAGAAGAAGAAGACGATGATAATGATCTCTGAGGAGATCCCGAAATAAGGTCCAGGTTCTTCCAAAAAAGGCCTGGGGTTTAATATTCTGACGTCCCACAGCATTTTCAGTGTCTTCCTGTTGCAACATACACTAGTCCAAAAAGTTTGTGGACACCCCTTCTAATGAATGCATTCAGCTTCTTGAAGTTGTACTTATTGCTGACACACACAGCTTGTCTAGTCCCTGTAGAAAAGTAGTACTGCCAATAGAATAATAATAGGACCCTCTGGAGCAGATAGTAAACATACTGGAACCCATTGGCACCATGCTGTCTAATGCCAGGTGAGGGCTAGAGGGGTGTATAAAGCCCCCCAGCAGCATCGAGCTGTGGAGAAGTGGAAGAACTGAGTTCTCTGGAGTGATGGATGGTAGTGGTGCTCCATCCAATATTTCTGGGATGAGTTGGGGATGGTGAGGTGAGGTGGTGGTGATCATCATCATCCAACATCCTGACCTCACTAACGCTCTTGTTGCTGAATGCAATCAAATCCTCACTGCAATGCTCCTCCTCCAGAATCTAACAGAAAGCCTTCTTCCCTGGACAGTAGAGAGACAGTTACTCCAACAAAAGCAGGATCAACTCTTTTTAATAGCCTTGATTTCAGAAGAAGAACTGAATGAGCAGGCGTCCCAATACTTTTGTCCATATTGTGTACATTCAGGAACCATGGCAATTTTCTCACCAATGACCAGGTCAAGCATCTGACGACACATGGCTCAGCATTTAGCACTGGACAAGCAGACGTCCCGTCTCCTGAAGCTGAAGAAGACGAAGATGAAGAAGATGATCTCTGAGGAGATCCCGAAATCTCTCGCCCGACCAGGGCCTAATCTGCTCGTTTGACTCGGAGCAGATAACGGCGCTAAATCCAGCTTCTCCTGCTCTCTGTCCACATTCCTTCATACGTCTGCGGAAGGTTTAGGGATTAGGACGATCCATCTATCCGGCCTGAGCCGCTTAGCCGCCTCACTCGGTCACACCCACGAATAAAGATCTCTTCTGACCATTACAGTCGCAGCCAAAAACGCAGTACAAGGAGCACAGTTACGGTTCTGAGATCTGATTGGATAAGACTTTTCCAAAGCTGTTGAGGGACACTGAATATACACACCTGTCCAAACACACCCAGTGAGTTCTGTAGCTGTGCCAGGATTAATAAATAAATAAATAAATTAATTAATAATAATTAATCATTAATCAAAGAAAAATGCTACGTTTGGCAACCATTCTCCACTGTTCCAGAACCACCCTGCTTGGTAGAGGAACGGCTCGTTGCGATTGTTCTTAATCATGGCGGATTTTTAACGTTGCTGTAGTTTCATTAAATTAATTTATATTTTGCTTAATTAATATTCTTTACCTCTTAAACTCCAGCCTTTCTTCAAAGTCCATGAAAGATCAAATAATTAAATGAACACTTAGTATTCAATACTTCATTATTCAGTCTCCACTAATTTAATAAGTACTGTTTGGTAGTTCACTAGTTACTTAGTACCTATTAATTATGTGATAAGTACAAATAATTCAATACAGACTAATATTTCAGCATCTAATAAATGAGTATTATTTAGTATCCACTACTTTAATAAGTACTGTTCAGTAGCTAGTTATTCAGTACCTATTAATTATGCGATAAATTCTATTATTCAATAAGTACTAATTATTTATCTAATTACTCAGTAAGGATTATTCAATAACCGCTAATTTAATAAGTATTGTTCAGTAGCTACTAGTTATTTAGTACCTACCAACTATGCAATAATTACTAATTATTAAATCATTTTTACTAGAATTTACTAATTACCCAATCACTACTATTAATTAATCTGTTATAATTATTCAAGTATTTAATAAGCACCAATTATTCAGTATCTAATAAATATTTAGTATCTACTAATTATTCAATAAGTAGTAATAATTCAATAAGCACTAATTCTTCAGTATCTAGAGTTAGTACATTATTGATTATTAAATAAGTATTATTTATTCAGTAACAACCAATTGATCAATACTGATTATTCAGTCTCCACTAATTTAATAAGTATTGTTATATATATAGTAGCTAGTTTACTTAGAACCTATTAATTATGCGATAAGTACTAACTATTCAATACTATTCAAGTACTAATTGTTCAGCTATCAATCTAATTATTTTAAATGATTTAATAAGTATTATTCAGTAATATTTTAATATAATTTAATATTGTTCAGTAGCTACTAGTTACTTAGTACCTATTAATTACCCAATAATAAGTACTAATTATTCAGTATTTACTAATTACTCAATACCTAGCTATAATTTAATCCTTCCTAATTATTCAACATTCAACATCAACGCAGTATTCAATTAGCTTGAATTCATTATTTAGTATTTAAATTCATACATTATTGATTATTTAATAACTACTAATTACTCAATACAAATAATGCTTTAGTGTCTAATAACTAGTTAGTACCTAATAATTATCTAATAACGACTTAAGACCTACCAACTACTTAATAAGTGCTAATCATCCAGTACATAACGAGGGTTCGATTAGAGAGGTCAGGTGACCTCAGTACTGGCCTGTTTGCAGCAGTGATGACCTGGTATTTTCCCAGGATCCAGCGACACTTGGTGGGAAATGTACATACAGAAGGAAAGACTGCGCTGGGATTCGGAGACCCCATTAGATTTCCTCACAGAGCTTTAGAACCAGCTTAGAACCAGGGTTCCCAACATGGGCATGATGTTGATTACAGACGTCTACTGCTTTATTACTCATTTCCAGCCAAAGACAACAACGACCACTATACATCTCTCTCTCTCTCTTTTGTCTGTGTGTGTGTCGCTCTCATTATCCGTGTGGTGGAGTGACAGTGGCCGGAGGGAGAGAAAGCGCGGTGTCTCTTCCTGCTTCACGGTCTGTCTGCATGCCGATGTTCCTGTTGCACACAGGAGCTGATGGAGGTGCTGATGGGACTCAGCCAAAGCAGGCCTGACAACCGGAGCGAGTGTGTTCTTCTCCTTTGCACGCATGCAAGTGTACGCCGAGACTGTTGTGCCTGTCCGGCCGCCCCGTCCGGCCGGATCCCACAGGATCAGTCAGCATAGCATACACTATTACATGCTTATACACGTGTAATAAGACCAATAGAGCTTTCCAGATGATCATGTTTGATCATTACACAATGCAAAACTGAAGTTAGTAAGTTAGTAACATGGTTATTACACATCTGTTAAAGTGTAATTCAGCTTAACGTGTTATAACAGACACCTAGTAGACACCAACATCCTGCAACCTGGAATGCTGTCCAGATATTTAAGGCCACTACAGCTCTAAACTGAATCTCCGCTGGTTCTCCAGGTTAAACTGCCCAGAAATCTGCAGCACTAGTCCAGGACGCAGGACCGTCTTCCTGCATTTTACGTCCCAGACAGGTCCCAGACGGTCCTGCGTCCTGGACTAGTGCTGCAGATTTCTGGGGCAGCCCTCACCGAGACGGTGATCCACTCCTTCAAAAGAAGTTCTCAAACAGCCTCTTCCTCCTCCTCCTCCTCTTCTTCTTCCTCCTCACGCTCTGTGTTTATTAAGCGTTCCTGCAGCAACAACAACAACAAAACAACGCAGGCCAGCGGCCGCTTTCCCTTTCTCCTCCTCTCGCGTCCTGAATAGCTCCGGCTGACAGGCGCGACGGCACCTGACAAACCCCACACCGCGCTCCGCGCCTGACGGCCCAATTAGCCGAGCAGCGAGCAACGCGCATGAGCCGCCTCGCCAGGCTGGGCGCTAGCTACGCGTCACCCCAAATTTATGCCGTCTCGGTTCTTGCAGGCCCGGTGGACTCCGGCGGAGGCACAAATGAAGCCTTCATCCGGCGGGCCGAAAAGAACGCGGTCATTTGAAGTGACGTTCCCTTCATCTCAGCTCGTTTTGTACATTAGCGGCTTCTGCAGGACCAGCTAGGTGGAGGGGAATGCATGTGAGGTCAAAATGTCAAGTGTATGACCAACCACGAGGCAGTTATAATGGGTAAACGGTACTGGTGGCAAGCTGCGCTATATGGACTAAAGTATTGGGACACCTGCTCGTGTACAATGGTTTCTTCTGAAATCAAGGGTATTAAAAAAAAGTGTATCCTGCTTTTATTGGAGTAACTGTCTCTACTGTCCAGGGAAGTAGGCTTTCTACTAGGGTTAGGATTCTGGAGGAGCATTGCTGTGAGGATTTGATGGCATTCAGCAACAAGATAGTAAGTAAGGTCAGAATGTTGGATGATCACCCACCCCACCCCACCTACCATCATTAGTAGTAGATTTACCTAAATGTGCATCCCTAAGCAGAAGCTGTTTGTAGACGGTTCTACCATTCAGAGGTTTTACTGCAGAAGCTCAGAGGTAGATAAACGTTAATCCAGTAAAAAGGAGAAACAAGAGCTTCTCATTCTGAAGAAAGAAAGTAGTGAGATCTTCGGTGAGCTAGTCTGAAGAACAGAGCTTGGTTCCTTCGGGTTTCTCCTGGACGCCCCCCAGTCCAGCCAGCACAGCGTGGAGGATGTGTTCAACTCCATCAGCAGCAGCAGCAGCAGCAGCAGCAGCTCACCTGATTTACCATCATTAAGCCCTGATTTACCACCAAACCAGGTGTTGATCTGAGGAGAACTTCTCTAGTGGAGATGTTCTGATGAACACAGTGATGGAGAACAAAATATTTTATTAGTTCTGATTGTAATATTACTGTTTGCTGAGGATAGAAATATTTCCTGTCCAGATAAGCAGCTTTTATAAATAAATAAATTCTTTTTTTTTTTAAGACCATGACTTTTATGACTATGTATCCATATAATAGGGATATAATGACTACATAGTAGCATTATAATGAAATTATAACATTTTTTAAGCAGTGATTGTCTAATTATTAAGAAAATCCAGACATCATAATTGGAATATAAAAAAGAAGTTGAAATATGAATAAATAAATAAATAAATAAATAAATAAATAAAATATAACACCATTTTAAACAAAGTCAGCACACTGGCTCATTCACGCTAATGGGCTCTCCTTGCTAAGCAAACACAACGAGCATCGAGGTCAGCAAAAATTATTGAGGTCATGTTCATGCATTGTATGATAAGTCGATAACCTAATTACTGTGACATGCCTATTAATATTACACACACACACACACACACACACACACACACACACACACACATACACACGCAGATGCTGGAGAGTGTTCTTTCAGAAGTTGGTGGTGAAGAACCTGCACTGACTTCTAGCCATGAAACCCACCGGCGGTCCGGGTCCATCAGTTCCACCTTTCAGACACAATTCTGAGGAGGATTTCCTGTAGACTGTAGGGATTTCTGCCACTGCTGGTAGACCCGTATGACCGTAAGCTTCGATACACCTGCAGATCCAGCTACTTCCTTCACACTACGGCCTTTATATACTCACTCCTTTCAGCCAATCATGAACTGTCTCTGCTTTGCGACCCATTTTCAACACATCCAGCCAGAAGTTTACTGCAATGCAGGAACTATTCTCAAAGCCTGAGCACCGCCACACACCCCACAGGTTATTATGCCACCATCTGCAGGAGCCTGAAGTCACTACCACTTTAACGCAAACTGTCGTGCTGTATATAGAGAGACTGAGCCAGCATCAAATAACCTTAAAAATCGTAAAAATATGTAGTCTGAACAAAACGGAGGGGAAAAAAAAAGACGCATTACGTAAGGAGGACGCATTCTAGGGTCAATTTGTACCATTTCCATCAGCCAGGTTTGAAATGTTTAAAAATCAAAAAGTAAAGAATGAGCAAAAAGAAAGAGAGACTACTTCTGACGTCCACAATTTTCTATGAGTTCCTCGGCCTGAAGCGTTCAGCTCTGCTACCTTAACAGGCTTTTCGGAGACGCGAGTGACAGAAAGCGAGTCTCGGATTTGCGTAGGATATTCAGCTCAACTCCTCCGAGTCGGCTTCCGCCATCCAGCAAGTTTCCAAATAAGCGCTCCGAAATAAAGTGCAACTACTCAGAGAAACTGTGAGAGAGGGTGGGGTGGGGTGGGGTGGGGGTGGTAGAGAGAAAATTGGAGATGTTTTTTTTCCTCCGTAGCGCTTCTCGAGGGCCCGGCCGTGTCTCCCTGGCTAATGCGTGTTAGGGAAGAAAAAAAAAAAAATAATAAAAGAGGAATTGGAGAGAAGGAGTGACGGGAGAGGAGTAAAAGCGAGTGTGGCTGCGCGAGAGCCTGTCAGAGAAAGAGATGCAGTCACTTCTCAAAGCGCATAACTTCCAAATGGGGCCCTTTCGGAGAGAGAGAGGTGGAGCGCGAGAGCGTGAGAAATGAGAGAACGAGAGGGATAGGAATACAGAGTCACAGATTCAACATAATACACGCCGAAAATACGTCCGGATGCTCGTGTAGTCGTCACTTTCTCAGGGTGTGTTTGTGTGTGTGTGTGTTTTGGGTAACTCCGAGCCTGCGGGTACAGTGGAGAGCGAACGCTGAGCCGTGTCGGCTCATTAGCCCGCCAGCTTTTCATTACGGCCTGTCTTCGCCTGCCGTTTTCCACCCCAAAGCTGGAACATCTCTCACTAGCCGCCTCTAGAATTCCTCATTACAATGCTGTCAAACATGCTCTTTCTGATCTATGTGGATTGAAGCCAAGCTACACACGCCAAAGTTTGCTCCCCCCCACCCCTCACCCACCCACCTTCCCAGGCTGAATCGCATATCGCAGACACTGTACACAAACATTTATGCATGGCTACATTATTTAAAGCTTCACATAAAATATCCAAACACCTGCCTAAGCTGGTGGAGCTGCTGCCCCCCCACCCTCCACCCCCCGTCCCACTAAAACCGCCCTGAACCGTCGAGGTTAGTCATTGGGGGGCTCGCACCAACGTTAGCAGTAGAGCCTTCCTTAAGTCCTGGAAGTTGTGAGGTGGGTGCAATGCAATTGACTAGGAATATATCACCTGTCTGAGGGCCCCAATGCATAGAATGTATGTCCAAATGTTTGTGGACACCCCTTATAATGAACACATTCAGCTATTTTAAGTTGAACACATTGCTGAATGAATGTGGGTGGGTATAAAGCCCCCCAGCAGCATTGAGCTGCAGAGCAGTGGAAGAACAGTGTTCTCCGGAATGATGGCTGGTGGAGCTCCATCCAGTACTTTTGGGATGAACTGGGGGGTGGGGGTGATGAGGTGGGGTGGTGATCATCATCATCATCATCCAACATCCTGATCTCACTAGCGCTCTTGTCGCTGAAAGCAATCAAATCCTCACAGCTGTGCTACTGCACAGTCTAGTAGAAAGGCTGTTTCCCTGGACAGTAGAGACACAGTTACTCCAACAGCAACAGGATCAACTCAAATGATGATGTGCTACATGGACGAAAGTATTGGGACACCTGCTTATTTATTGTGTGCAACCATGATGTGATGAACTGAACAGAAAATCATAGAACCTCAGTAATGTCATCATGACATCGTCAAATCGCCCAGCTCTACATTACACCCTGTAGCAGAAACAAGTCTAAACAATCAGTGTGTGTGTGTGTGTGTGTGTGTGGCCAGCAAGCTTACCAGGTCCAGTTAAACTGGCAGAATAATGAACACCAGGTAGGCTGTTTCAGGCTATTTTTACACCTTCAGTGCAGACTTGGCAAGCCCTGGGATCTGGCTGTGCAAGAGTGTGTGTGTGAGTATGTGTGTGTCATTTTGTCATCCACAGCAGAGGCAAGGTGAAGCCGGCCGTGCAGCCAGAGCCTGCTAAGGTCGGTGGGCGGAGTCGTTTGATGGCCGTCGATTGCGCTGTCAATCACTCGATTTCCGTGGCGACCTTTCAGTAAAGCACGTTTTGTAAATGCTTTAAAAATAGAAACGAAGTGTGTGTGGGGGGAGCGAACGACGGAGTGTGGGAGTGTGTGACTGATGTGGGAATGTGTCACAGTGTGTGAGTGTGTGTGTAAAGGACAAAGCTATTAGCTGTGTAATTAATGGCCCTTTTCTCTCAGCACACAGCATAAATCTGACAGACTTCATAGAGACTGACTGACACACACTGAGAAACGCGCGCACACACACACACACACACACACACACACACACACACACCTCTAAGAATAACCACTATCAAATTTAACCAATTAAACTGCAGTTATTAATCTACTACACCTTTATTGTTTTACTACGCCGAGATAAACTAGGGCCCCTTTCCATTGCAGGGGCCGTTAAGCACAAGGAACTGAAGGCCCCAATGGAAGGGGGCCCAAGTTTATCTCGGCGTAGTACAACAATGAGGAGTTCGGTACCTCGAACACTGCTGTTCCTCCTTCAGAAGAACCTCCAGCAGAACCACCGGAACAGAGCTGAAAAACAGGCCGATTCCAAAACCCCAAAACTGTTACATCACAGTCTTGACTTACACCGTCAACATTTACATAAACCCCACCCACTAGAGAAAGCTCCAGTGAAATGTGACTCCGTCTTCAGGAGAATATGGTGGTGTTGATACTGGAGAGCAGCTCATCACCTCCAGACTCTACTAGTTATGGGAATACCGGTTGCTACGGGAACCAGGCCTCGAGACCGTGGCTCATCCTGCGCCAGGGTCCCCAGAAGGGGAGCTCAAACTGGGCATGTGACCGAGTGAAAGCTTGGGGAGCAAGCAGGGACCCATGCTAGGCTATAAGCTATCCTGTTTTTGTTACAGTTGGAAATTACAGTTACAGATGGGTCTCTACAGGTTAGAGCAGATTTACACACTAAAAGTTTGATACGTCAGCAAATCCACACACACACACACACACACACACACACACACACACACACACACTTGCTGTCACTAATCCCCTTCCCATCTCCCAATGTGGGGTTTTAGGCCGGCAGTGGGTTGTCATACTCTCAGAAGGATTAGATTCTGCGCAAATAACACCAAAGGGAACACACACACACAGACACACACACACACACACAGACACACACAGACACACACAGACACACACAGACACACATGCACAACTGCACATGCGCATTAATGGACACACACTTGCACAAACTAAGGTAATTGCTTTTTAATTAACGTTAAGCTTTTAATCCCGCTGATTTTTGAAGCCTTGCAGGTATGTGTGCATGTGAGTGTGTTTCCCCATAGTGCAATTCTGCTAATCCTTATGACATCTGAGTCAGCGTCATCGCCTTTTCAGTCATAATCACCATCATTGTGACCATCACAATCATGATCATCAAGATTATCATAAAGACAGTCATCATCATGATCATCGTCACTGTCACGGTCATTGTCACCACCATCACCATTACGATCCCCACTGTGACTAATATCATCACAGTCATCACTAGGACCACCATGAACGCCACCATCCTCGTCAATACCAACACAATCATTAGTGGCACCACCATCATGTTCATGATCACCATCCGGATCACGACAATCACAAGTCATTACTACCATCCCCACAATCACAATCATCACTAGTATTAATACCATCCTGATCACCATCATCACAGTAGTCAGCATCACCACCATCATGATCACTCCAATCACATCACAGTATTCATTCCCACAATCACAACTGTGATTACAATGTCGTAATCACTATCACAATAATCACCACCCTCACCGCAACTGGAATTATCATCATCAGCACCATCATCCTGATCACGCCATCATAACGGCCATCACCATGTCAGTCACAATCACAATAATCACAAGTCATCACCCTTAACCATCACAATCAGCACCACCATCCTGATCACCACCAGCATAACTGTCATCACAATGTCAATCACCATCACAATAATCACCATCACTGTAATTATGACCAGCAACACCACCACCATCACAATCAGCACCACCATCCTGATCACCACCAGCATAACTGTCATCACAATGTCAATCACTATCACAATAATCACCATAATTATCTCCAGCACCTCCATCATAATCTGCACCACAATCCTGATCACCACCTGTCATCACAATGTCATGATCACCATCATGATTACATCAAAATAATCACAAATCACCACTACCATCACAATACCATCAACCAAATTACTGCTATCAATGTCAATTACCACCATCATCACCGTAGTTATCACCACCAGCACCATCATCCTCATCACGCCATCATAACTGTCATCACAATATCAGTCTCAATCACAATAATCACCATCACGATCACCATCGCAGTAATCCCAAGTCATCACCACCATCACAATCAGCACCACCATCCTGATCACCACAGTCATAAGGGTCATAATCACAATGATCATAATCGCAACAATCACCATCACCATTATGATAACCATCACAATAATCACCACCATCACAATCAGCACCGCCATCATAACGGTCATCACATTATCACAGTCTCAATCACCTTATCCACATAATGGTCCTCATCACAACAATCACAACAGGGGTGATACTGATGAGGCCTGTACGGAGCGTCTTGCCGTGGGCTGCTGGCAGGGCATGCTGGGAGGACTGAGCTCAGTGAAAACTGCTCAGGATCTGATTGGTAGAAATGGAGAACACAGCTTTCCTGTGTGATCAATCAGTCACACAGTCCAGCTTTAATCTGCCCCCCGCAGCCCCCACACTGATGAGGCGCTCCAGTGGATACATCTACACGCCGTCATCTCACACACAACCAAGTACGACGCGCTCTCGGCTGCGTGGGGGATAACGATCGCTCCGGAAAGCGAAGGAGGAACGGGAACTCTCCAAAATTCTGGGAAGTTTGTCAAACCTAGAAACAGCAGGAAAGTGGATCATGGACTGGTGGATAGACCAATTAGACCAGAACAGTGACGTTCCTGAAGACCCTGGTCACTTCTGACACACACACACACACACACACACACACACACACACACACACACAGTCCAATAGGAATCAAATGAGCGGCGGTCTCTGATTTAATGGGAGTAAACAGAGCTTCTCTCTGGACGATTTGCCTTCTTCAGTCATTTCTTCACTCTTCTGTTCTGTCCAGCACGCATTCATCATTCACCACTGACCCCCCCCCCCCCCCCACCACCACCACCCCCATCAGTGTTAGTCACTTGGGTCCAGGAGGACCAGCAGCTCGGGCTTCTGGCCTAATTTATTTATAATCTGCCTCTGACATAACCAAAGCTTTGTTTTTATTTCTGGAATTCTAACAGCAGAGCATTCCCTAGAGCTGAGAGAGAGAGAGGGAGAGAGAGAGAGAGGGAGAGAGAGAGTCTGCATGAGAGAGAGAATCAAAGAAACAAGATTAAAATAGAGAGAAAAAAAAGAGAGCGAGCAACATTCAAAGAACCAAAGAGAGAGAGAGAGAGAGAGCAAGAATGACAGGGAGAGAGAGAGAGAGAGAGAGAGAGAGAGAGAGCGCGCGAGAAAGTGCAGTGACCACATGGAGAGTTAAAAAAAAATGATTAAAAAAAATTGTAGGACATGTGTGTGTGTGTGTGTGTGTGTGTGCACGCACGTGTGTGTGTGTGCATGTGTGTGTGGGCCAGTTATAGGATGAAAGGTGTGCTGTTCTGATGGACAGAGGCCACAGTGACGAAATGGACGAGTCTGATGATGAAACACAGAGAGATACTGAAAGAAAGAAACAGAGAGAGAGAGAGAAAAAGAGAGAGAGACATAGAAAGAGAGCGGCAGCGAGAGAGCGAGAGCAAGAGAGAGAGAGAAAGAAACAGAGAGAGAGAGAAAAAGAGACATAGCGAGAGCAAGAGAGAGAGAGAGAGACATAGAAAGAGAGCGGCAGCGAGAGCGAAAGCGAGAGAGAAAGAGAGAGAGAAAGAGAGAGAGAAAAAGAGAGAGAGACATAGAAAGAGAGCAGCAGCGAGAGAGCGAGAGCAAGAGAGAGAGAGAAAAAGACATAGCGAGAGCAAGAGAGAGAGAGAAAGAGAGAGAGACATAGAAAGAGAGCGGCAGCGAGAGAGAAAGAGAGAGAGAGAAAGAGAGAGACATAGAAAGACATAGAAAGAGAGCGGCAGCGAGAGAGCGCGCGAGAGAGAGAGAGGGAGAGAGAGAATTTGTAAGAGCAAGTGTGTCCAGCTCACTGTATGTTTCTCAAAACAGTAATTTTACCCCTCTAGGTTGCTTTTGTCACACACACACACACACACACACACACACACACACTCGACTTAAGCTTGTCAAAACATGTGTGTCTCTAATCTCTCTTCTTATGACGTCTCTGTGTGTGTGTGTGTGTGTGTGTGTGTGTGTGTGTGAGTATATATGTATTTATACACAAACAGTAAATAATAACTCCGCGTGTCTAAATCCCTCCTGAGCTGCTCGTGAAATGAAGGGTAATAACAGGACGTCTGTTTCCTCCTCCGCTGCCTCCTCCAGCCTCGACTCCGCCGCAGAGGCCCAACACTGGACTCAGGAACACTGATCAGTGAGGTCACTCACACTTATCCCAGAGGGACTGTTCGGAGCTCCACAGGCCAGTGCTGCAGGGCTTCGCACCCTCTGTCTAGTGGGTGGCAGTGGGCATGGAGGAGAGAGAGAGCAGTAGGGCCACCTCACCTCTGACAGAACCCAGCCAGGAGTCATCCAGCCTGGGGCACTGGGGTCAGCAGCCTGGGGCTCACGGCTGGAGCTCTCCACAGCACACTGAGAACAGGCCTGCATTTTTAACACTGTTATTATAGGAATACTCGTGTCCATGCATGTGAACACACACACACACACACACACACACACACACACACAATAAAAGAGAAAGAATAAATCAGGCATAATTATGCACTCACATGCATAGGAAAAAAATTAGCCTGGCCCAAT
Organism: Salminus brasiliensis; assembly: GCF_030463535.1. NCBI lineage: Eukaryota > Metazoa > Chordata > Actinopteri > Characiformes > Bryconidae > Salminus > Salminus brasiliensis. Next base: position 33,536,405 of record NC_132891.1, on the reverse strand, counting down.
GGGTGGACACACACACACACACACACACACTTTAATGAGCTGGAGGATTCGAGGCTGGCTGTCCTGAGACTCTGATGTCCTTCAGCATCTTTAACAACACAGATTTCACTCATGCAGACAAAGGCAGAAATGTATGCTTGTGCATGAACACCACACACGCACACACACACACACACACACACACACACACACACACACACTAACATTATTCTAACACAATTATATTCAGAGTAATTCTGGACCTTCTGCCACCTTCTGTCTCATCGGGACTGTGTGTTTCAGTGCCACAGCGATGTAAACAACCCCGGCCAGCCGGGCTCTTATTTTCTGACAGGGTTTGTGTCGGGATTCAATCCTATCGAACACAATCAATCCCAAACCGGAGGGCCCTGGGGTCCAATCCCAAACCGGAGGGCGCTGGGGTCCAATCCCAAACCGGAGGGCGCTGGGGTCCAATCCCAAACCGCAACGCAATGGGATCAAATCCAATGCTGAAGCGCGATGAGATCCAAACTCAAACCAGAACGCGATGGGATCCAATCCAAAATTTTAACATAATTGGATCCAAACTAAAACCAAATGTGAAGCAGGCAATCCCAAACCGAAACGCGATGGGATCTAAACTCAAACTGAAGGTGGGGCAGGCAATCCTAAACTCAATGAGACGGGATCCAAAACCAAAAATAATCATGATGGAATCAAAACTGAACATTATAGGATCCAATCCCACGATGAACAAAACAATGTGCAGCATGTGTTATATATGTGTAAGGTGGGTGAAACAGTAACACACACACACACACACACACACACACACACACACACACACACACACACACACGAGGACACCCTAATTCATCAGCCGTCGTCAGAGAGTTATGAGGGATGAGCTGGCCCACGGGAGCTCCAACGAGCCCAGAATGACTGATTCCTCCCAAGAGAGACTAATGGAGCACGGAATGAGTGATGCCGCCCCCCACGGGTGCGGAGCCAGCAGGTCTGCCTAGGGATGCTTAATCAAGTGAAGAGCAACCGACGTTCTAATCTCGAACAGAATGGCGAAATCCACCCAGGGGTGGTTAAACGATTTCAGACAGAGTGGGTTTAGTGTTGCAGACTGAGGCGTGATTTCACCGCAGGCACGATTAGGCGAGCGACGAGCACATGGCGCTGCTCAGAGGGACTGTTAGGCGAGTGCGGATCGGAGGACGCTGTAAGCTGAATAAAGTAGCGGTGAGTGAGCGAGTCCTATAGAAACACATGCTCGCCCGCTCTCGCACTAACCTCTCTCTCTCTCTCTCTCTTTTGTGGCCTTCCTGTCACTCTCGCCCTCTCTGAATAAAGAAACATGTGAGTAGAGACTGCTTGTGTTAACATTTCTCATGTACACACACACACACACACACACACACACACTTAAACCACACTGGTTACTTGCATCGCCCATGCTGAGCAATGAGGGGGAGGGAGGGACCGCAAATGGCTGTGACCTCACTGGGGCTTAAACCAGCAACCTATCAATGGTAGGTCCTACACTTAGACAGTAGCGCCACTTGTGAGCCCAAACTACAGGACTCGTACGGCTCACACACACACACACACACACACACTCAGACACACGCTGAAATGAATCGTCGTACACTATTTGGACAAAAGTATTGGGACACCTGCTCAATCATTGTTTTATTGCAACAAGAGCAATTCCTCCACTGCTCCACAGCTCAATGCTGCTGGGGGGGCTTTATGTACCCCTCCTCTAGCCCACGCCCGGCATCAGGCATGGAGCCAATAGGATCAGCTCTGGAGAGTCCTATTCTAGACAATCTGTTTGTGTGTGCATCTGCACATCTGGGTCAGAAATGGGTTCTGAATGCGTTCATTATAAGGGGTGTCCACAAATATTTGGACACACCGAGCAGTCACCTCTCTGGTGTACTGAATACAAGTAGAAGTGCCAAAGGCTCCCTCTCTCAGCACTAACACACACACACACACACACACACACACACACACACACACACACACACACACACTACATAAACCTCCCAGTACAACCCAAGCAAGAGAGAGATTGTGACCGTGAGTGACAGAGAGACAGCAAGAGAGAGAGAGCAAAGACGGAATGAGACAGCAAGAGAAAGAGAAGGCGCGAGAGCGCGCGAGAGACACACAGAATTAGAATACCTAAGAAACAAAAACAAAAGGCAACTCAAAAAAAAGCAGAGCAAATACGAAGTGAAATCAATGTGTGTGTGTGTGTGTGTGTGTGTGTGTGTGTGTGTGTCAGTGTTAATCTGCTGAGGCTTTAACCCAGAAGACAGGGGTCACAACAGCTGTTCTACTCATCCCTCTGTAGTCACTTAAGAACATAACACACAACATTTAGTTAACACACACACACTAACACACACACTAACACACACACACTAACACACACACTGGGGTTTATGAACATGAGCTGCATTGCTCTATATAAACTTTCTATATAAACACAGCAGCACACACTCGCGCAGGCAGGCCGTCTGATCACACATGAACACAGTCCTTCTCCAGACGTTCCTCAGAAGCTCTGGTCCACTGGGACGTGGTCTGCGGTTCATTCTAATCACACTAGGAGCTCTCCGAGACGTGGACCACACAGGTCACGATTGCTCTCGATCCAATCAAGTCTACAGACGCTTCACAACAACGACAAACAAGCAAAAACAAGCTCACACGCCACTTAGATCAGACTACACACGACTAAGAGCTCCATGTGATGCTTCCGTCACGACTACGTAACACTGTTAAGGAAAATATGCAAGTGAAAAGATCTGAATGATCAGACTTGACGGCACTTCAGTCCGACTACAAGCCACTTCGAACGGCTTAGATCAGACTAGATGCCACTTAGATTAGAACAGAACTATTGTTAAAAATGTATGAGATTTGCTACTTGGCTGATGAAAATGAAGAGGTATACAATGTGTCTAGTCACAGCTTAAATCAGACTAGATGCGACTCGGATCAGATTTGACGCCACTGCAATCTGACTCCACTTCGGTTAGACTAGAACCATTCAGAAAATGGGTGAGGTTTGCAACATTGGCTAACCTGAAAAAAAAAACGTGTAAAAAAAGTGACTAGACATGGCTTAGATCAGATTAGATGCCACTGAGATCAGACCTGAACTATTGTGAAAATGTAGATAGTAGATTTGCTATCTGGCTGATAAATATTAAGAGGTAAAAATCTGACTACATGCGAGGTGTGCAACTTGGTTTAAAAATAATATATAAATAAATTTAAAATTAGGACCAAAAAACTAGACTAGAAGTCCTTTAGATCAGACCTGGACCAGACTAGAAGCGACTTGGATCAGACTAGAATTTGCAATTTTGCATTAACGTCTACAGATGCTATAGATCAGAGACTAACGAGCAAAAACAATTGTGATCAGATCAGACAAGACTTGGATCAGACTAGAATTTGCACTATTGAATAAACAAACAAAAAATGTAAATAAACAACAACAACAACAACAACAACCACCACGTTATAGACGTTATAGAACAGAGACTAACAAGCAAAAAAAAAACTTAGACCAGATTAGACAAGACTCGGATCAGACTAGAATTTGCACTACTGAATAAACAAACAAAAAAATAAAATAAACAACAACAACAACAACAACCACCACGTTACAGACACAGATCAGATCAGACTTGGACAGACTAGACTTTGAAATAAAAATACTGTGAAAATGTATGAGGTTAGGGACTTTGCTCATGGAAATTAAGACATCAAAACCATAATAAACAATAAAACGCAGTTTAGTCTCAAATTACAGCAGATTATTAAAATGCGAGACGTTCAATTTAAAATAGCTTTTAATTTAAATCTTAGTCTGATCTTTTCTGCAAATCGATCCGATCCGGGCCCGGTTCTCCAAAAGTGCCCTAGCATTGAGGTCGTCTCACCCGGCTTAACCGGAGGAGAGGGTGTTCAGGGTGAAGCTCACTTTTTAATAAATACTGCACTACGTGTGGTGTGGTTCCACGAAGCCAGTGAGCAGAATTTCACCACTTCTCAGCAGTCAAGTTCTACAGCTGCGTTTCCTTCACGTTCTCGCCTCTACAACCGGTTCTCCGAGTGACGCCACAGTAGAACCACTTTGGGTTCCATGGGAAGAACCTTCTCCGGGGTTAAAGACTCTGATTTGCTGTTAAAAGTTCCCTCACCAATTTAAACTGGGCTCTTTGTGAGTAAGTGTGAGAACCTCTACCTTGAGGAACATCAAGTGAAGGTTCCTCACAGCTCTCGGTTCGGGTTCTTCTATAGAACCCTTCGTAGCACCTTTATCGAACGGGTTAACAAGCTAAAGATCTTACTGGGTCTGCTACGGAAATGCGAAGAGCTGTACGAGAACGTGGAACTAACGGAGAACCTGGTAAAGAAAGCTTAAAGCACTGTGAAGTGGAAGCCCTGACCACAAGATCTGACCAACAAGTCCCACAAAACCAACCAGCTGACCCCAGAGAGGGAGTTGAGACTGACCAGACCCCAGCGAGAAAACCGACGACTTTTTATTCCGTGTCAGAGAGTGTGTGTATGTGTGTGTGTGTGTGTGACTGACCTTGCAGAGTTTCTGGTAGCGTGGTGAGGAGATGGCCATTCTCTGGAGCCGGTGTAAGAACAGCACCACTTTCTGCAGAGACGTCCTCACCACGGCCATCATCTTAGCGCGGCCAGCACACGACTGCCAGCCGCGCAGAATACGCATCCTAACCTACACACTCACACACACACACACACACACACACACACACACACTCACTCACACACGCGCGCTCTCATACACACTCATATCCCCCACCGGCTGCAGCAGCCGCACGAGCCCAGCCGTGACGAGTTCCGACAAGCATGTCCCACACACACACGTGTGCGCGCGCACACACACACACACACACACACACATACACGGTCTTAATCCAGCCCCCTTCCCTTGCTCGCTCACTCACTCACACACACACCCGCGCTCATAAAAAGCGTCCAGCGGCGGAGCAGAGATGTCAGTGTTCCTCCTCTCTCCTCTCCGGCGGAGTGAGCGAGCGACTCAGAGAGAGAGAGAGAGAGAGAGAGAGAGAGAGAAAGAACTGAGAGGAGGGGGAGAGCGGAGAGAGAGCGAGAGAGAGAGAGAAAAACACTTTCTCCCTCCTGGTATCGCCGCTGATTTTCCAGCCGGCAGAAGAAGAGAGAGAGAGAGAGAGAGAGAGAGAGAGAGAGGAGAGAGAGAGAGAGACGGAGCGGACGAGAGAGACCGGGAAGAAGAAGAAAAATCTGAGAAGAGGGAGATAACGGATAAAAGAGGGCAAAGAGAGAGAGAGAGAGAGAGAGAGAGAGAGAGAGAGAGAGAGAGAGAGAGAGAGAGAGAGAGAGAGAACTGGCAAGGGGGAAAAAAGACAGTAGAAAGGAGAGGGAGAAAGAAGAAAGCGAGAGAGCGAATAAGTGAGAGAGAGAGAAAAGGGAGAGAGACAAAAAGAAAAGAGAGAAGTAAGAGAGCGAGAGCAGAAGAGTCAGAGAGAGAGAAAAGGGACAGCGGGAAAGAGTAGTAAGTCTCTCTCTCTCTCTCTCTCTCTCTCTCTCTCTCTCTCTCTCCCTCTCTGTCTCAGGTTAATGTGTGCGTCTGCTCTGGCTGTGTTTCTACATTTCGGAGGGATGAAAGCAAGCGAGTGCGCGCGAGAGCGAGAGATGGATGGGGAGAAAGTAAACAGGAGGACAGGTTAATGTGAAGAGGGTGTGTGTCTGAGTGTGTGTGTGTGTGTGTGTGTTGAACAGTGAGGATGCTCTTTAATTCATTACCTATTATCTCTCTCGCGCACACTTCTTTCCCTTTTCTCTCTCCCCTTCATCCCCTCTCGCGCTCCCTCGCTCTCTCTCTTTCTCGAGAGGCTGCTCTCGCTCTCCTTTCAGTAAGTGTGTCAGTTCATTAGAGTGAACAACACAAGCACAAATGCATTCTCTCTCTCTTGCGCGCGCGCGCACACACACACACACACACACACACACTCTCGCGCGCTGTCTCTCTCAGTAGACTGAAGGTGTGTCCTGTGTTAAATACTGGGGGTCAGTGAGGTAGAGGCTCGTCTGGGTTATACAATAAAGATGCGTTTAAATCCAAACAGCCTCAATTCTCTCTCGCTCGCTCTCGCTTCGGTGGGTGAGATGTCACTGCTCGTTTAGTGGCGTGTGAGTGAGCTACCATTTACATCTCTCTCTCTCTCTCTCTCTCTCTCTCTCTCTCTCTCTCTCTCTCTCTCTCTCTCTCTCTCTCTCTCTCTCTCTCTCTCTCTCTCTCTCTCTCTCTCTCTCTCTCTCTCTCTCTCTCTCTCTCTCTCTCTCTCTCCCCTGCTTTTGCGCTCCTGCTTCATGGACATGAAAGAGCACTGCAAATCAAAACAAAAATATTTAATCCATACAATGTATGTACACTACATGGACAAAAATATTTGGACACCTGCCTATTCGTCGTTTCTGAGTTTCTCCTGCTTTTGTTGGAGTAACTGTCTCTCTACTGTCCAGGGAAGAAGGATTTCTACTAGATGTTGGAGGAGGAGCATTGCTGTGAGGATTTGATTGCATTTAGCCACAAAAGCCATCCCATAAGCTCATCCCAAAAGAACTGGGTGGAGCACCACCATCATTCCAATGCTGCGGGGCTTTACACCCCTCTAGCCCACGCCTGGCATTAGGCAGCATGGTGCCAATAAGCTCATGGATGTTTATCTATCGGTCCTATTCTATTGGCAGTATTAGCAGTACTGTACAGGGACTAGTAGTAGCTGAACGCTTTATTATAAGGGGTGTCCACAAACTTTTGGACACATTGTTGTGATGGTGAGAGTTGTCGGAGCTAATGTAGGTTAATACACACTACGCTCCCTCTCTCACTCTCGCTCTCCTTTTCTCGTCCTCTGTCGCTCGTCTAATGAAGTGTGTGTCCTCTGTGCTCTCTCTGCGTGCGTGTGTATGTGTGTGTGTGTGTGTGTGTGTGTGTGTGTGTGTGTGTGTGTGTGTGTAAAAGACTCTCACACTGAAGGCAAAGCGCATTTGATTAATCTGCTGATTTAAGAAAATATTGAACAATGTTCTTCTAATTATCCTTCCAAGGTCTCTCTCTGTCTCCAAGTTCAATTCTGTGTGTGTGTGTGTGTGTGTGTGTGTGTGTGTGTGGTTGTCCTCTGAAGCGATTGGACCACTGTAGCATCATGCTAACACCGCTGTGAACTCCACAAGGAAATACAAGACATACACACTGATACAAACGGATTGCCATTGCTATGGAAACCCCAGTGACATCAGACGCCCATGTCTTTTAAAAAGCACTAAGGTTGGAGATGCAGCCCAACGTCATGATTGCATTGAAAGACTGGAGTCGACCAAGATCAGAATCAGACGAAATGAAGATCAGAATCAGACGAAATGAAGATCAGAATCAGACGAAATGAAGATCAGAATCAGACAAAATAAAGATCAGAATCAGACGAAATAAAGATCAGAATCAGTCTTTATCAGTCAGTATTTACAATTTTTGTGATAAACACATGATCGGAACCAGCCCAATGTCTCAGATGTCTGAGATCAAGACTGGAATCAGAATTTTTTGGGCTCTAAACGTGTGACGAGCAATTAGACAAAATCAGAAGCAGACCTTTTTTTGGTTCTGTTTTTTTTTTTGTTATAAACACATGGTTGGCAGTTGGCCAAGGGGCAATGAGATCGGACATTTTCATTCAAGAAATAGGAGACTGTCAAAACCAAGCAATAACAGAATCTGCCGAATTCAAGATCGGATCGACTGGCAATCAGCCAAGATCATATTTAGTCTAGATCAGAATTAGCCAAGTTTATTATTCAGCAAATTTGAGATTTTTTTTTTGTGGGTGGTGGTGTGTGGGTGGTGGTGTGTGTGTGTGGGGGAGAAAGGGGGTGGGTGTTGTCAAACATGCCTCTCTCTGCCAAGATCAGAATCAGCCAGGAATCTGGACTCTGACGATTTGGCCTTGTATGCAAATAACAAATCACAAATAATGTGATTTACAGCAACTTTGACTCAAAATCAAATAAATAATCAAATCCAATTAAATACATTAAATACTAAATACTCTTCTACAAGACTGCAACCTCGCAAAGTCCTCAACTCCTCAAAGTGGATTTTATGGAAGGATCAGACAACTGCAAACGTAAAACCCCACCCAACTCCAGCCACGCCGAGAGAAAGCCAGCCAACGACCCCTCTGAGGTCTACAACAAAGGAGCCCGAGATGCAAAGGTGGAGGAACAGAGCCTTCAGATGCAGGAGAGAAAGTAGGCGAGACGTCTTTAGGAGCAGGAACAAACGGTCTGAGAAGAATGAAGGGGTGAGGCGTGAAGGGTCGCAAACGCAAGTCCAATCAACACGGGGACGCAATCGGCACGGAGGACAAAGCGGCACGGAGGTTTCCTCTCAGACTTCACGCTCATGTGCGCTGCTGGAGAACAAAAAGCTCGGGACTAAAATCAATATCCTCTTTGAGTCAGTGAGGCGGAGTGTGTGTGGGGGGGGATGCGGGGTGTAGGTGGGGAGGAAAGGGGGGGTGTGAGTAATCCCTGACTAGTCAGAGCCTATATGCATACAACACATGAGGGAGCTGAGCTTTAGCAACGCCCTGCACTTCCAGTCCTCTGAGTTTTGGAGGCTTCCCTGGCGGCTTTACATTTATGGCATTTAGCTGATGCTCTTATCCAGAGCGACTTACTGGTATTACAGAGGCAGAGGGCCAGTGCAGTGTTAGGAGTCCTGCCCAAGGACTCTTATTGGTGTAGCGCAGCATAGTCACCCAGACCGGGAATCGAACCCCAGTCTCCCACATGCTGTGGTATCTCACTGGCCGGTAGTGCTGTTATCTGTTGCGCCACACCAACCAGGCCACCTTCTTCAGGCTGGCTGGTCTCCTAGCCTGAGACATCATCACGCTTGCTTCTCACGCCAGGAACTAGCAAGAGTTCAGGAAGCACCTGAGCCACGGCTTCATCGCCATCGCTGTATTTGGCTCGCTAGCAGTAGAGTCTGTAGCTTTCAGCCTTGCACTAGACTTTGGGGCTTGTCAGAAAGAGAGAGAGAGAAAGAGAGAGATAGAGAGAGAGAGAGAGGGTATGGTATTCTAAAGAGAAGTGATGGTAAAAGTGAGCTGTTAGCGTTAGCCTTTAGCCTAGCTGGATACCCACTCACTTCCCTGGCTTCAGCGTCCTCATTTCGAGTTTGAGCCCCCCTTCTGCGGACACTGGCGCAGGAAAAGCCGCGGTTTCGCGGTCTGGTTACCGTAGCAACCCGTATTCCCATAACTAGCGGAGTCTGGAGGCAATGAGCTGCTCTCCAGCATCAACGACACCATATTTTGGTGCTTCACCGGTTCATCAGCTTTGACCGGGTCAGGGGTGTAAATACTGCAGAATAGGTCAAGACTGTGATGTAACAGTTTTGGGGTTTTGGAATCGGCCCGTTTTTGGTCCTGCTGGACCTACTTTCATTTGAAGGAACAACAACAACAACAACAACAACAACAGTGTTGGAGGTTCCCGGATCTCCTAGTCCATTAGGTGACTACAGTTTTCCACTCGAGGGCTCCTTTAAGGTCCACCTGAGCACCTGAGAGGAGTCTGGGAGTGTGCTACACTGCTGCAAGCAGGAGATGACTCTCTGTTCTTTTGGGAAGTACAGGGAAACGCATGGAAACTCTCGTCTGTGGTAATCAATCACACGCTACCGATGCAGAACTTCAAGACGAGGCAGAAAACACCCGAACGGAACGTTCCAGTTTCCCCTTATTAAGTCTGACGGCGTGTAAAAGTTTGGAGTTGTAGAGAGTTCTCAAATCCTAAGTAGAGTCCTTCATCTAGGAGGATTTGTCTAGGAAATTCTGAACTGCGTGCCATCAGCAGGATGTTTACACCAACACACACACACACTCCTGAACTCAAGGTTTACTGGTTGCTCACATGGCCCTGCTTTGCACTTTCGCAGTACACATTGGTAGAAGTGTGTACAAATGAGGGCCGACAGGGTGATAATAGGATGGAGGGGGTGCTCATGCGTGTGCATACACACCCACCCGCCCACACATACATACACACACAGGTCTAATAATACCCACACACACTCAAGTATGCAGAAGGCAGCATCCTGCTGAGCTCACATTTCAGCCTCGTATATAAGTGCATTAAAACCAGAGCGCAGGCACATCATGCCAGAAGACGGCATTGCTGGAACAGACACACACACATACATAGACACACACACACACACATGCGTTTCAGACGGTGTACAGAGCCAAGCCACATAAATCATGGATGAGGAGTGTGTTCACAGCGAGAACGTCTTTTAACTGCATCAATGTCACATCTCCGCGCGTAGTAGATCACACACACTCCTCACAATGAAGGAAGGTCCAACCCTGCCAAGGGTTCCATGAAAGAACCGCGTTTGGACCCATAAAGAACTTCTTGTTACCAACACTGAGCCAGTGTACAATCAAATTAGCTCTTAAACCAACGAGTAGAAACCACAAACCGGCTCAGGAACACCAACCTCACAGCAGGACGATACCTGGATACCTCCAGAAAAGGAGGCGGCGGAAACATCCTCCAGTCCTTACCTGTAGTTGACCCTTGAGCTCCCGGATGTGGGCGGAGTCCTGAGAAAGCGTCTCCCTCTGAGAAGCGTCAGCCAGCACGTTGATGGTAGTCTCCGCCTCCTGCAGCCACTTGAGGAACATCTCCAGCTCCCTGAGAGACGCCTGCAGACTCTTCAGCTCCGAATCCAGCACCGCCTGCCGATCCGACGCCCTAAAGACCACATAAGCGCAGCTTGTTGTTTGGGGTGCCCAAACTTTTGCATGTACAGTTTGCAACTGTATACATATAGAAATATAGAAATATTCTATATGACCATATACAAACGTTTGGACACCTATTGGTTACCTATCCTCTCTCTATATAAATAAAAAAGCCAAACATATATATTTTATATATATTTTATATATGTAATTATTAAAATAATCTAGCAGCTGTTTTATTCCAGGCATTTCATCAAACAAAGCTGAGGTAGCAAGGTTATTTCACCACAGTGATTTCTGAATGCTCTCAAAGGTCAGATATTAGTGCTGTGTTGTTTACATATGAATAATTACTTATTCACATTATAATTATTATAATCATTTCTTTGCATTTTTTCAGCAGTTGTCATTTCTGCAAATAAATACATGCTCTAAATAGCAAATATTTTATTTGGAATTATGGGGAAGTGTTGGCCATGGTTTATGAAATACAACAAAAATGTTCATTTCCCTTAAACACACTGCCTAGAAATAGCAAACCCAGAGAAACTGATCATGTAGGTTTCTAGAGCTATAATTTATACATATTATATATAAATATATCTTTCTTTTTTTTTTTTTACACACATCTTTAAGCTTCTTGTCTTGACTTTAATGGAAGTCAATGTAAAAAAGATGTTTACATTCAGGTCATTTTGGACCATTTCTACTGGTCTGTACATCATAACATTCAAACACAATCTAAAATAATAAAGACAACACATTAAGAATGTAGTAGATTACACACACTCCTCACAATGAGGGGGATGCAAAGGGTATTTTGGGGCGATACCATAGAAGAACCACTTTTGGACCCAAACAAGATTTCTTTTAGCCCACAGGGATATGCTCATGTGTGCTACATGTGTTTACCTGTGAGTGAACAACTGTACCTACTGTGTTTTTATATATATATATATATATATATATATATATATATACAAATAAATAAATAACACATGGTGTGTATATATATATATATATATAAATAAATAAATAAATCAACATATCGATGTATCCCAAAATTATGATTTGCAATTCTGTATCGAATCTGAAAAACACAGCATCGATCATTAATGAAGATGTAGAAGTTGTAGATGTAGAGCTTGATGGCGGGCAGTGGTTCATTTACTGTTGTGTTTAAACCCCGGCCACTAGATGGCAGTGTTGTTCTGAGTCTTTTGCACTTCAGATTTGATGTATATGACTGTGTGTTTTTATACTATGATAGTTTTCCTCAAATTGCCCAACAATATCATTAATATCCTGAATCGTAACCCCAGTATCAGGGCCCGCATCGTACCGTCAGCCTCCTGCCCACCCGCGGCATTAATATGGAAGGCACTGTAAGTTTTGAGGAGTTTGTTTACACACCAGACCACCAGATATCTGGTCTCCATGCGCGCCCCACGTCGATACCCGATGATGTTTCCCGTGCTGGATATTGATTTTTTTTCAGGTGTGACTGATCAAAGCCATGTGTGTGTGTGTGTGTGTGTGTGTGTGTGTGTGTGTGTGTGTGTGTGTGTGTGTGTGTGTGTGTGTGTGTGTGTGTGTGTGTGAATCTGCTGTTGACCAGCTGTCCACGTGCGCACATCGATCGCGTACCTGTTGTTGATGGAGTTCCAGGCCGTGATGTGTTTGTCCATCACCTCCTTGACTCTGCGGGTGTCGTCGGCAGAATAGTCCTCCGAAAGCTGATTGCACAGTTCGTTAAAGGTCGCCACGGTTACCTGGTCTCGACTCAGGTCTTGGAGGAAAGCCTTGAAGGGGGGCGGGATGAAGACAGAGAAACACAGGAGGGAGTTTAGCTCCTAATAGGACTGAATTGGTGTATTTTCAGCAAATTAGCTGTAAAACTACGGTAAATTCAGTGTGTATCAAACCGAATTAAGAGTCCTACACTGATCCCAAGCAGGGGAATGTGTTAAAGCAGGCCTCTACCCCCACCTGGAGGACAATCTGCGTCCTGCACCACAGCCTGTTAACATACTGATACACTACACATGCTGTAGGCCAGTGGTTCCTAAGCCTCGAGGTCCTGGAGGTCCTCCTGCCCTGCACATGTAAGCGGGTTCTCATTACAATGAGCATGGCAGGGGGTCCCCCAGGACCTCCAGGGCCTTCTGGACCACTCACTGCACAGGCCTGAGAGGCTTCCTAGTGAACTAGTTAACCACATCAGCATCACATCAAGCATCATTTGAGGTATTGTGTGTCAATGTACCCCATGTGTCCAAAAGTTTGTGGACACCCTACTTTAAGTCGTACCAGCTGCTGCCACAGACACACCCTCTTGCTGTAGAGATGTACTGAAGTTATGCCAATAGAATAGGACTCTCTGAAACAGATAGACCTAAGGGAACCTACAGGCACCATGCTGCCTAAGGCCAGGGTTGGCCAAAAAGGGGGGGGGGTAAAGCCCACCCAGCATTGAGCTGTGGAGCAGTGGAAGAACTGTGTTCTCTGGAATGATGGACGGTGGAGCTCCATCCAGTACTTTTGGGACGAGTCGGGGAGCTGGGGATGATGAGATGGGATGGTGATTATCATCATCATCATCATCATCATCATCATCATCATCCAACAATCCTGAGCTCACTAACGCTCTTGCTGCTAAATGCAATCAATCAGATCCTCACAGCAATGCTCCTTCTCCAAAATCTAGTAAAAAGCCTTCTTGAGACAGTTACTCCAACAAAAGTTGGATACACTCTTTTTAATACCCTTGATTGCAGAAGAAGCAGTGAATGAGCAGGTGTCCCAATACTTTTGTCCACATAGCATATCATTTGCAATGGCCAAGCTGAAAAAGCTGAAGACCAGCGCTCTCTCTCTCTCTCTCTCTCTCTCTCTCTCTCTCTCTCACTCTCTCTCTCTCTCTCTCACCTTGTTGTCGCCAATCTGTTTGGTGAGAGGGTCTTGGCCCATCTGCAGGAGGTTATGCAAATGCGCCTCGTTCTGGCCAATCAGAGCCGCCACCTGTCCCCTCTGGTCCTCCCACTGGTCACTGTGGGTGATCATGCGGTCCAGCTGCAGGAGCCGCGCCTCCACGCCGTGCTGCGTGGCGTCCCACTGGCTGCGGACCTTCTCCACTAGAGACACAGGGACACAGCAGGAACAGAGCGCTGACAGGAAGCTCATCGCCTACGAGGTAGAGATCCTACACTGCGGTGTGCCGCAGCAGAGCTGCACATCAGCTTACTCTCAAAGAGCCACATTTTCACGAGCGGCGCCAGCTGTCTCACAACTGAGACGGAGTTGGCTCGGAAGAGTCAAGAATTGTTCGATTCAGACAAAGCCTGAAGTGCTGCGTGAAAGAAGGCTTTTTATATTTAATAAAAATATAAAATATAAACATTTATAATAATAATAATAATTCTATATTTAATAAAAACGTGAAGCACAGAACACTGAAAACAATAGGAGGGATCCTGTAGCATGTTTTCTTTGAACATGGCAGAACTTCCACACCTAAGTAGTGTCAGAGGGGTCGAAACAGAAGAAGAGCTGAAGGCCGGTTTACTCAGCTTTCTGTTTTTAATTATTATTTATTTTATTTATTTATTTTAATGGACAAAACAAACAAACAAAGAAACAAACCAAAATGTTTCAAAAACTAACACATCTAAACAGTGACAAAGAGGTCGAGCTAAAGCAGCAGAGCTTAAGGCCTGTTTACATAGAGTCCATTTATAAATTTTATTTTTACATACTTTAATATTTATTTATCTTTAATGGACAAAAAATAAACAAACGAAAAACGCATGTTCCGAAAACTTCCACACCTAAATAGTGTCAGAGAGGTCGAAACAGAAGAAATAGCTGAAGGCCTGTTTACACAGTATCTATTTTTAATTGTTATTTAATTAATTAATTGTTTATTTTAACGGACAAAACAAACAAACAAAAACAAAACAAAATGTTCCAAAAACTAACACACCTAAATAGTGGCAGAGAGGTCGAAACAGAAGAAAAGCTGAAGGCCGGTTTACTCAGCGTCCGGTTTCTAATTATTATTTATTTTATTTTATTTATTTATATAATGGACAAAACAAACAAACAAAAACAAAACGCATGCGCCGAAAACTAACACACCTAAATAGTGACAAAGAGGTCGAGCTAAAGCAGCAGAACTAAAGACCTGTTTATGTTTTTCATTTTCATTTCTTTGATATTAGCCAAGAAATAAATTAATTACATTTATTAAATTAAAAAAATATATATAACTTGTTTCTGAGATCTAGATCAAGGAAAAAAAAACAAGTAGGAGATGACTAAGAGACAGAAAAAAGATGAGAGAAAAGGAGGAGCAGGAGGTGGAGGAGAAGATGAAGATGAAGAGGATGATGAAGAGGCAGTAAGAGAGATCATCTTACGCTTCTCAGTGATGGAGGTTCGGACGTCCAGGTTAGAAGTTTTGTTTTTGATGTTCTGAGCCAGAGTGAAAATGTCCTCCAGCTGAGGATGCCTCTGCTCTAGATCTCCTTTAGTTACCTACACACACACACACACACACACACACACACACACACACACACACACACACACCCTTTAGACACTTGTGCAAACAGTTTCCTTGCTGGCGGACAGACAGACAGACAACAAACTAACTTCTGACGGCAACGAAACCCACAGACACCCACCTCCAGCCGGCTGATGGTGGTTCGTATCTCGTCAGTGTCTCCCACGGTGACGATGCTGGACTTCAGCATCTGCTGAATGAGCTGCAGCCAGTCGGCCAGCTCCGTGGCACGGTCACTCACACTGTCCGCGCTGAGGGGGGCTTCTGAGAGAAGGGCTGAGCGCTGGACCTCCGCCAACACTGAAAGAGAGAGAAAGACACAATATGGATGCAATAGGAGCTCAGAGTGGCTCAGCAGGTGGGGGGGGGGGTCCTGGGTTCAAATCCCGTGCCAAGCCATTCCAGGTGCCTGAGAGAGCACAACTGGCCGGGCTCTCTGCTGGTGGGTCGATGGGGCTCTCTGTTAGCTGGTGTGGTGGAGCTGGGGAACCACCGTGTTGGCCTCGGTGCAGTGTGAAAAAGGGTGTGTGTGTGTGTGTGTGTGTGTATATGGGGAGGTTAGTGTGTGTGTGTACACATGTCGACTGTCCATATCTAACCTGGTGATCCTGCAGCTACGAGTTGTTGCTGGGTGACCTGGTGTGTCCATGGCGACAGAGGAACCTGTGCCGTCTCTTTCAGTCGAACATCCAGAGCCTTCCAGTCTGCTGCCAACTGCTCTATTTTACTCTACACACACACACACACACACACACACACACACACACACACAGACACACACTATAAGTGAAAAGGCTAAAATCACCATCCTTCCATCAATTTTCCTTCAGCCCAGCACTCGGATGAGTGGTCCTCAATGGTAGGAACTGTGTGATTAGGTGCGCTAGCCTCGAGCAGCACTAGTCTACAGAGGCCTGTTGTCTGACTCCAACCTTTTCCTGGGGCAGAAGCAGCTGTCTCCTCTGAAGCTCAATGGAACGTGCAAGGAGCTCCTCCAGCTCTCTCTTCCGCTCCCTCATAGACGCCTCCAGAGCCTGCACAAAGAGTCACACGGTCTGATAACCTCCAAGGGTCGAACTGTGGGCTCATGCATTAGCCCCTCACTCTCAATCTGTTCAACATGATGGTTTTGGAAGCTGATCCCGAAGCGTTTTTAAATAATCCTGAAGATTCAGGACTCAAACAGCAAGGATAAAAGAGGGAGAAGACCATTATGGCATATAGACAGTCCTATCAGAATATTAGGACCACCTACTTACTACCACCGCTAGCTGGGTTAACCCGGTCCACTGGTGCTTAAACTGCTCTGTACCACCCGGCGCTCCAGAGTCGGCGCTCCACTCTGGCATCAACGGCGGTTTCCGAGATGCTACCGCTCTTCAACACTGGGCGAAGAGTGGCAGCAGCTCGGAAACTGCAGGAAACTTCGTAGGAAGGGCTGCCGTAGTGAAGGTGCACCGAGAACTGACCTTTCGCACCTTGAGAGCCTCCCAACGGCATTACGGTTATGCACCACGGCCACTGATGCCGGAGGGGAACGACGACTCCACAGGGAACCGGTTGACCTCTATAATGAACACCTATAAGAACCTATACGTCTCCCAAGCCCATTTTTTTTTTAAGCCTAGCCAAGTCTCACATGTCCAAGAAGCTCTGAAGACCCTCTCAAGTCTCACTTGTGGGCCTTCCCTCAGGACAAGCGGGTTTCACCTCACTGTGGTCAATCGGAGTCTTTACCCGACCCTATTAAATAGTCTAATGTGTCTCGGTCATGTGCTGGAACCTAAAATCCATTCCCTCAGAGACCTGTTCAACCAGCTTTATGCAAATCTAGCCAAGTCTCACATGTCTGAGGTGCTCTGAGGATCTTCCCGAGCCCCAGTTAAGCACTGTACATAAATTCAGATGCTATAAAATGGTCAATAATGTCCAGGGAGTACATTGTAACCAAGCTAGCATAAAATATAAGCCAATCAGGCTTTCAGGGCATGTCTGAAGCATCTTATCAAATTCAAAAGCCTGTTTTGTTGCTTTTCTTTAAAGACTGCATTCATTGCACCGTTAATTCTCCCTAAAGCTGCGAGCTCCAAGAGAACGCCACTGCAATAAATGGCCGTTGGGCTGGTTTCCAGTCCAGCGCAAGAAATCACCTCTTGCTGGACATAGACCTTCTGGGACCAGAACTGAAGCACCCTGATTTATCGTGTTAGGGCTGATGGTCCTACAGGCTTTCCTCCTAGTCTGCAATTTAATAGGTCTTTAATCAAGAGTGAGTCGAGTTTCAGGTCAGTCAGGACAAGCCCTGACCTCTCTGCTCCTCCCACTGCTCACTGTGTGTGATATGGGAGCTCACCTGGGATTCAGAGGCTGAGAGAGCAGCGTTAGCACCTCGTCCGCTCAGAGACTGATGAGTGAGGTATAACCAGTCACCCAGACGGGTCATTCTCTCCTGGAATTGACCGTCAGACTGCAGCCTGGACTCCGCCTCGCCAACCTTATCCAATAACTCACGAGTCACCTACAGGGAGAAAGAGAGTGGACAAGGAGAGGGCAGAAAAAGAAGAGCAGAGATGACGCACTGTTATCTCTACAAACAGATCAAAGGTGGTTTAAAACCAAGTAGTGGGGCGTTGAGAAGAGATCGGATGGAGGAATTGGGCGTTGAGAGAAGACGGGGTGGAGAAGTGGGGCGTTGAGAGGAGACGGGGTCAGAGTAGTGGGACGTTGAGAAGAGCTGGGGTTAGAGTAGTGGGCAGTTGAGAGGGGATGGGGTTAGAGTAGTGGGCAGTTGAGAGGGGATGGGGTTAGAGTAGTGGGGCGTCGAGAGGGGATGGGGTCAGAGTAGTGGGGCGTCGAGAGGGGATGGGGTCAGAGTAGTGGGGCGTCGAGAGGGGATGGGGTCAGAGTAGTGGGGCGTCGAGAGGGGATGGGGTCAGAGCAGTGGGGCGTCGAGAAGGGACGGGGTCAGAGCAGTGGGGCGTCGAGAAGGGACGGGGTCAGAGTAGTGGGGCGTCGAGAGGGGATGGGGTCAGAGTAGTGGGGCGTCGAGAAGGGATGGGGTCAGAGCACTGGGGTGTTGAGAAGGGACGGGGTCAGAGCACTGGGGTGTTGAGAAGGGATGGGGTCAGAGCACTGGGGTGTTGAGAAGGGATGGGGTCAGAATAGTGGTGCGTCAAGAAGGGATGGGGTTAGAGTAGTGGGCAGTTGAGAAGGGATGGGGTTAGAGTAGTGGGGCGTCGAGAAGGGATGGGGTCAGAGTAGTGGGGTGTCAAGAAGGGATGGGGTCAGAATAGTGGGGCGTCAAGAAGGGATGGGGTTAGAGTAGTGGGCAGTTGAGAAGGGATGGGGTCAGAGTAGTGGGGCGTTGAGAGGAGATGAGGGGAGAGTAATGGGGTGTTGTGGAGATGGAGTTATAACGATGGAGCGTTAAGGAGATGCCAGCCAGCCAGTCTATTGACTATCTAATGCAATTCCCTCCATCTCCCTGCTCTTCCCTCTTTTTCCTATCAGTTACCTGAACTGTGTTCATTCTGAATGCCACTGAAATGTCAATGGGTTTAGCTCCGGCTTTCAAAATCAGATCAAACAGAGGACCTTTGTGCGCTGCAAACATTTCTCCAACCAAATCCAATAAGGAACATTTGGGCCGCAGCCACAGAAAGAAAAAAGCTTTGTATCCAGATCATGCGTGAATAAACCTGACCTTGCTCCAGCTGATGTTGATCTGACGCAGTTTGGCGGTGTGCACATCTCTGTCCTGAGAACTCAGGTTGGAGTTAGCTAGAATCTGAGCTCCGTTCCTGTTCAGCCACGTCAGACTCTCATTCTGCAAATCCATCTCCTCCGCCAAGGCCTGAGAGAGAGCGAGCGAGCGGGAGAGAGAAGAGAACTGAGAAGTGTATCCAGTTGGAAAAATGACGATGTGGACGTCCCTCGGCTCTTGTTCTTTTGACTTGTTCTAGGCTAACGTAATCTGGCTAAATGAGGAATCCTGCTTGGTGCAACATTCCCTAGAAATAAGCTTTAGATGCAGACCAAGACTGGCCTCCTTAAGGGGTCTCAAGGGGTCTCAGTATGCGTATTAGCCCCTTGTTGTAACAGCAATCAGCAATTCCAGGGCACCATGTTTCACCATGCAGAGAACCATGTTTAACCAAAGCAAGAGGGAATGGGTTGGGGAACTCTGGGGTCTTGGAGGGCCGGGTTCCTGGTGTGGCTTTGATGATCTGGAATGGGTTCTCACCTTCAGTTCTTGGAGGTTCTTGTCAGTAGCAGACACGGGCAGAGTGGCCACCGCGACCTCAGTCTGCTCCAACCAGTGAGCCAAATCAGCACTGCGCTGGACCACTTCTAAAACAGCAGGATCTCCAGCCATCAGCCTACACACACACACACACACACACACACACACACACACACACACACACACACACACACACAGGTGAAGAGTGATCAGGTCATGTATTTTCTGGAGGTACTTCATGTTTTGCTTGGTCCTAAAACACTTTGGGTCTTGGGGTGGTTCTCCTGCATGCTAGTCAACACAATATACCAGGGGTGTTCAACCCTGGTCCTGGTGATCCACCACCAGGTCTTTGAATATTAGAGGCAGGTGAAGTGGATCTGAGTGGATCTCTGAGTCTTACAGGGTGGCGGATCCCCCATGTCTTACAGGGTGGCTCACTCTTGATGATGGATTAGGATGGACAGATTTTATACCGATTTAAAATCTTACACCTGGATCAGGGCTCGACTCTCGGGGTTACCTGTGTCGGCGCTCAGCGAGCTGAGTGTGGATGATTCTCCAGCGCTGTGAGAGGCTGTCCAGTTTGTTTTGGAGCAGAGGGCCATCTGGGGATGATAGCTGCCCGATGATGTGCTCCCCTGACCGGGCGAGTATGGCCAGGACAGACTGGTGGTTAGCGAGACCTTCTTCCAGTTCCTTGAAGAAAAAACAAAATAATTCAGAAGCCTTAAAAAAAAAAAAAAAAAAAGTACCTGATAGCAATACACTGTAAATGTGTTGTGTTTTGTATGTAAAATAAGTTTGTAGATGATTTTGGGCTAAACATGTGAGAAATAAATAAATAAATAATATCAATAAAGATGAATAAATTAGAGATTAAAAAATAGATTGCTGGTTAAATAAATTAATTATTTTAAAATCGTGTTTAAATGATAATAAAAAGAACCTTTTTTGGCATAATTCAGAATCATTTTTAAAAACACACCATCAAGTAATTTTTTTGATGTTTTTAAATAGCTTGGGAATTTTATTTTGGGCTAAAAAGGGGTGAAACTAAATAAATTAATAACCTTTTTTGCCATAATTTATAAAGCAACGTAATACAAATACACTAAACCTTTGTAAGATGTTTTATGTAAAAAAAATGGATTAAAAATAAACAAACCAACAAAAAAACAAATAAATAAAAACTTTTTTGGCATAATTCGGAATCCTTTTTGAATAGCAATACACATTTTGGATGTTTTTTAATAGATTGGGACAGATTTCACTTTGGGCTAAAATGGGTTAATAATAAATAAATAAACTTTTTCAGGCATAATTCAGAACCCTCTTTAAAAAATACATTAAGTAACGTAATTGCAATACACTAAACCTTTGTCGGATGTTGTTAAGCAGCTTGGGAATTTTCTTTTGGGCTAAAGATGAGCTCAAACTTGATTGATTATACACAGATTGGTAATTTTATTCCCCCAATGCTCATAGAATCTGACTAGCTCACACACAAGGAATTACCAGAGCCATCACATTACAGGACTGAAGCGGTGACATCTGTCCTAATTTCCATACACATCCCATTTGTGGCCACTGATCGTAATTAGAATGGCCAGATTGGATTTAATGTGGCTCACTCCAAAGAGAAAATGTGCTTCTTCGAGAAAAAAATAAAAAGGCCAATATTGCTCACTTCCGAAATGATTGAGTGAGCAGCCAAGCCAGAACGAGCAGATCTGAGCAATAAGGCTTGTATTAGCTTGTATTAGAGTTTATCTGCCTGTATTTCTCTCGTCGGCCATCACAGGATGATGGGTTTTCCATGTGTTCCGGCTTGTGGAAGCTCAACCGAGCTCTGGGGTCTTAGAGTGGATTTAGCTCGGAGGGCCTGCCACTACAGCACACCCATCAAAAGCCAATTAACACCCCTCACACACTCCAACATAAAACGAACCGGGCTTATTAACCGCGGTGAAAGCTGCCGTTTGCCTGAGAGCTCATTAACGGGGGGGCGAGAGGTTCACTTTATCTCTTCAAAACCCCTCGTTTCCCTCAGATCAAACAAACCAAACGAGCCCATTTAACAAAATATCTTTGCAGATGTGATCTCATTTGAAATACGCTGCAGCTTCTCTGTGTTCCTCATAATTACGCCGCCTTTGTTTGTTCTCCTGCTGTAGTCGGCAGCTAATTAGGCAAACATCATCAGCATGCCGAGAACAAATCCAGGGTTTGTATGTTTTTGCCCCGGCTTCCTCGTGAACTCCGGATCTGACCTCAGACCAACAGAGCTGGTTCTGCAGGTGAGCAGATTTCTAGCAAATATTACACCGAAATATTAACTTCTGTTCCTCAACTTCTGAGCTGAACTCAAGATGGATGGATTAGCTGGGTGTGTAGATGAGTGGGTGGATGAATGGATGGATGCGGGTGTGGCTGTGGCTGGTTGGTTCGTTGAATGGGTGAATGGATGTATGGTTGAGTGTGTGGGATGGACAGGTGGATGGTCAGATGGCCGGACAGGTGGATAGACGGGTGTGATGACTAGGTGGCTGGAAGAATGGATGGGCGGATGGTTTGTTGAAAGGAAGGATGGCTGGGACAGGTGATTGAAAGGATAGGTGGGTGGGATGGAGGGATGGAGGGGTGGGTGGATATAGGCGGTCAGATAGGTGGGTGGGTCAATGGTTGGTCAGGTGGGTGGGTGGGTGGGTGTTCGATCGGAAGAGTGGGTGGGCGGGTGAATGATTGGATTGGTGGCCGGGTGGATGGACAGATGGGTGGGATAAAGGACTGATGGTTGGGTGGGTGGGATGATTGTGTAGAAGGGCGGATTGGTGGATTTGCTGAAAGTGGGTGATTGGGTGGGTAAAAAGGATGGATGGGTGGATCTGTTGAAAGGATGGATGATTGGGTAGGTCAGATGGATGGGTGGATAAATGGGTGGATGTCCATCAAATACATTATACATATTATGATTATGTAGCCCCTGATCCATTCACTGACCTCTTGCTGAGCTCGGGCCCGTTCCAGATCCAGTTCTCCATCAGGTCCAGTTCCATCAGCTAGAACCTGCTCTGCATCACTAAGCCACTGAGACAGGTCGTTCATGTCACAGTGAAACTGCCTCCACTCCTCAACAGAACGGTCGAAAGACCTGCACACACACACACACACACATACACACACACACACACACACACAAATGTGAAAGAGTGAGCAGATATCAGCAGAGAGCTAACTCACTCAATTACTAAGGCTTCTAATAGCCACATGACCCCGCTGAGGTCTCTATTACGCAGGATTCAGATCAAGGCCACTCAGGTTTATCCTTTTATCTTTGACTCCAGAGATCATAAGAAAAGACCACAGTCCACATTCAGGCTAAAGCTCATGCAGCTCTCGAGCGAGTCTTTTCTGCATAGTGAAGCTTACAAAGGGCCAATCATACGACTCACTGCTTCTTTTAGCGTTCAGCTGTTCCTCTGCCGGCAATAATTGTGCGTACGGTGCTGATTGGCCCTTTCTTGGGCTGTAAAATGAAGTTAATATGCAAAGTGAAAAGCTGAAATACGCTGCACTGTCATCCGTCATCACCGACGCATGCAATGCTTAAAGTGGCGTCTAACGTTTTACACCTGTAGTGCAGGAAAGGATTGCATTAAGCGCTGACTCGCCAGTAACTGTACATATTGTAAACGTGTAGAGTGCTGACTCATCCTTTGCAGTAGCTGTGCAAGGTGTTAATGTAAAAAGTGGTTGTGGGTTTGCAAAGTGCTGACTCATGCTTTACACAAAACATGGTAGTTCATGTGCCGACTCGCCCTTTGAGCAGATTATACATAGAGTTAATGTGAAAAGTGCTGACTCACCTTTTTCACTGAGCGTACTTACACTTTAAGTAAAGTGCTGACTTGCCCTTTTTACAGGCTATACATGTAGTGAACTTATAAAGTGCTGACTCATGCTTTACACAGCTTGAACATGGTGGTTAATCTCTGAAGTGCCGACTCGCCATTTCCACAGGTTATACATGCAGTTAATGTGAAAAGTGCTGACTCGCCCTCTTTTTTGTTTGCAGGTTATACATGGTACTTCACGTGTGGAGTGCTGACTCACCCTTTGCGCTGGCTGTACATGCGGTTGACTCGGTCCCATTCTGCGTTGAGCTGAGTCAGGGCATCACCTATCTGCACCACCTCCTGTCTGGAAGCATCCTGGATCACATCAGGTTGACGTTCATTCAACAGAGTCACCTGCTCACCCAGACGCTCCAAATTCTCCTTTATATTCTACAGAGAGAGAGGGGGCGGAGGGAGGGGGGAGACAGGTGTAGTCTTAGTAGTGGTCTCTCAGAAATCATATCATGCCAGAATGGGTTAAATCGTCCCACCACAGTCCAAGAAATTCCCATATTTATAGGTTCTGCCAGGTTCCACGCTTTGCTCGCTCCCCTGTATTTAAGGGGGGCGGAGACTAAGGGAAGACTGGGCGGGGCACAGCAACACTTACTGCTCCACCTCTTACAGTCTAAACCTACTCGAAACCACATAAGTGCTTCATTACGTCTCCAGGAGTCTTTTTCTGGGTTGTACACAGGCTCTAGATACAGGAACCCGTGATAGATTTAGATGGGCTGTAACAATGGGGCCCATCTGGGAAGTCCAACCGGGTCCCAGAAACA
The DNA here is from genome assembly GCF_030463535.1 of Salminus brasiliensis. Lineage (NCBI taxonomy): Eukaryota > Metazoa > Chordata > Actinopteri > Characiformes > Bryconidae > Salminus > Salminus brasiliensis. The sequence continues at coordinate 33,512,064 of NC_132891.1, read as the reverse complement.
ACACCCCACCCATGGGAGCCCCACATGAGTGTGTTAGCTGGGTGAGGGAGTTAGGTGAGGGGTGGGGAGGCGCAGTCCTGGAGGGCCAGAATCCTTCACAGTTTGGTGATTTGGCTGCTCAAACAAGCCTGAGTTAATTACCAGGGTTAACACTCTTGTGTTTAAGCAGCAAACTCTCCGAACTGTCCTGGGCCCTCAAACTGTCCAGGCTTCCCAGCCCTGCTTTAGGCTGTGTAGAGTAAATGACATATTTTATAATAAATATTATATACATTTTATTTTTTGCTTTGTTTTGTCAACCATCCCAACCATCTTCAAATGTGAGGTTTACAGAATAATCCAAAAGGTAAAAAGCTGGTGATCCAAACAGTTATAGATGTGCAACCAACCATCCATAAGGCCTATTAAGAGATAATAGGTGTGTTGCCCCTCTCACTCCCAGTGGGAATACAATTCCACGGATATGCTCTGAGGAAAGTGCCGGGTCCCCAGCTCCAGCACAGCAGCCAACAGACGTATCTACATACCCGGGCCGATTGTGCGTTCTCTGACGCTGGACGCTGATGGCAAAGCAGCATCCAATCTGCAGAAGCACAAGTAGGCTGCAGACAGACCAAGTACCCTTCACGTACCCTCAGGGTGTCCTCCTGGCTAGAGAAATCTTCGTACAATCCGCCGCTGAGCTCGGAGGAGTTGAGGAGCAGCTCGTTGTCGGTCATGGCCAGCAGAACCTTGTTGACGTCCAGAAGGTACGCAGATGGAGAGAGAGAGGCATTCCTGTCTTCCTGAGGGAGGGAGGAAGCCAGAGAGGGGGAGGACGAGGAGGAGTCAACGGTGCCTTCTACAAACCTGCGGGTCCTGAGGATGTGGATCTCCTAAAGAGGGAGAGAGGGAAGGGGGTCAGATTAAAGGGGGGTTTCATGATGTCCTCTCTCGCCCGCTCTCTCGCCCGCTCTCTCAGAGCTGAGAAGAGAACAAGTGTCCCTTGTACAAACACTGTGGTCTTCTCTCTACTTCTCTCAACATACCTCTCTCTGCTGTGCTGGAAGCGTTATAGCTCTGCTACGTTCCAAACCACATACTAAGAACAAACACAAAGGCTGCGTCCCAAACCGTACACCAGCACACTACATAGTGCCTAAATAAATCGTGCACCATCACAAGTGTTGTGTGGGAAAACTTTACTTACCGAACTAAACGCCCTTCTAATCATGGGGCACTACTTTAAGGCACTACCTAGTGTGCTTGTGGGCAGTTTGGGACACAGCCTTTGTATTTGTTGTTGTAAAAGGCTGTAAAGGGAATTATGTTTTCTTTAAAATAAATAAATAAATAAATAACCTCTAATGTTAAAAGTTTACGTGATTAAATATTACAGACAAGTTCCGTTTCCACAGCAACAGACTTCTTAAAGTGTTCAGACCTTGGTTGACCTTTTTTCAGGGCTTTTTAGAAAAGAAGGCTTTCTGCTAGATTTTGGAGGAGGTAAATGCACTCAGCTTCTTTAAGTTTTATTGCTGAGTGCAATCCAATCCTCACAGCAATGCTCCTCCAAAATCTAGTAGAAAGTAGAAACTCTTTTTTTAGTCTTGATTTCAGAGGAAACAAAGAATGAGCAGGTGTCCCAATACTTTTGTCCATATTGTGTATAGGAGTTTCTCTATGCTTGCTGAGTCTTAGGAGGTCCCCTAATTGGTTCCTTCTTGGTCCTGGGCCTCTCGTCAATGTCTGGATGCATGTGTGTGAGTGTACCCTGTAGCGGGTCTGCAGCAGCTGCAGTCTCAGGCGGATCTCCTCTCTGTTCTCCTCAGGAACTGACAGCAGCACCTCCTCTCCTCTCCTCAGCATCTCCTCCACTCGAGCCTTCTCCTCATCCAGCTGAAGTCATACACACACACACACACACACACACACAACAGCGTGAGTAGCTGTTTCCATTCCTTGATGCTGTGTGTGTGTGTGTGTGTGTGTGTGTGTGTGTGTGTGTGTACGTACGAGCATACCTTATCATCATCAGGTCCATATGTGTGGTCCTGATGCTCCAGTGTACCAAGAGCTGCTTGTAGCTCCTCCTCAAACTCCTGCAGCTCAGAGGAGGAGACCGGAGCTGCTAACATCTCCATCAGCACCTCCTGCTGCTGCATATCCACTTCACCAGGCTCCAGACCCACTGACCGCTGCACACAACACACACACACACCCTTCAGACCGAGAACACCACTATCTAACAGATCCCAGCCATGGAGACCATGTAGGTCCATGTGGGAGACCGTGTGAGTCCAGTACCTGTGCGGTTTTGATGTGCTGCGCCACCTTGTGGAAGTTGCGGTTGAGGTCGGCCAGTTTGGGCTCCATCAGCTCTCTGCAGGCAGGCCCCCTGCTGGTCATCAGGATGACAGCCTGATCACGAGCGCCGTCCACTCTCACGCTCATCGCCTCCAGCTCACTTAGCAAAGCCTGGAGAAGGAGGATGGAGGGAGAAAGAGAAATATACTCATACTGGACTGAACTCACTTCACAATCAGCATTATGCAGATTCATACTGGATTAAAAACTCCCCACGATGATTACTGTGAGACTGTAGATTCACACTGGATTCAAAGCAGCCCATAATTATTACTGACAGTACAGATTCATACTGAACTGAAATCAATCAATTACTACTGTCAGCCAATAAAAACTGTATATACTGCAAATTCATACTGGATTATAATCAGCATATAACTATTACTGCCAAGCTGTAAAGAAAAACCACACACACACACACACCGCAAATTCATACTGGATTATAATCAGCCCATAATTATAAACATATAAAGTAAATAAATTACACAAACTGTACATTCATACCGGATTGAAATCAATCAGTTACTACTGTCAGCTTATAAAAACTGTATACACTGCAGATTCATACTGGATTAAAATCAGATCATAATTATTACTGTTAGACTGAAAATGTAACAGACTGCAGATTCATACTGGATTCAAATCACCCCATGATCCTATAATTGCTACTGTCAGGGTGTAAAAACCTGCAGATTCAAACTGGAGTAAACTCAATTAATAATTGCTGTCAGCCTATAAAAACTATTACACTGCAGATTCATCCTGGATTATAATTCGACCATAATTACTGTAAAAATCCTCTAAAAATCTGACGACACAAACACAACAGACAGGAAAGGACTGTGTGTGTGTGTGTGTGTGTGTGTGTGTGTGTCTAACCTTGACCACAGTCTCTCTCTCAGCTGCAGGTAGCTTCTCAGTCTCATCTAGACGGATCTCAGTCTGGTAGACCCACGTGCTGATGTGAGCCAGGTTCTCATCAAACATCTCCATCTCGCTCTGATGATTCTGCAACACACATGCGCGCGCGCACACACACACACACACACACACACACACACACACACACACACACACACACACACCTTTGTATTACACCTGTGAGATCTTCAGCACTCTGAGAGGAAGTTCTGTAATGTCACTTTAAAGATTCATACTGGATTCAAAACTACACCCACTGCAGATCAGACTCATACCGGACTCAAAACCACACCCACTGCAGATCAGACTCATAATGAATTCAAACAATTTCACATCTATTACTGCCTAACTACACAAACTGCAGATTCATACTGGATAAAAATCACACACTACACTTTTGAGATTTTAAGCACTATTTGAGAGGATGTTCTGTAATGTAATCTGCAAGATTCATACTGGAGTGAAATCAGCCTACAGTTAATACTGTCAGGCTGAAAAATAAATACTATAATTCTATAAAAATAAAATAATTCATACTAGTTTCAAATCAGTATTATCCATATTATTAACAAAAGACTAACAACTGCACACACTGCAAATTCATACTGGATTGAAATCACTGCACTGCAATTATTACTGGGTAATTTTAAAAACAGCACAAACTGCAAATTCATACTGGATTAAAACCAGACCAAATTATTACTGAATAACTATAAAAACCGCACACCCTGAAAATTCATACTGGATTGAAATCATTTTTACCCATATTATTACCAAAAGACTGTAACATCTGCACACCCTGCAGATTCATACTGGTATAAAACCAGACCATATTATTACTGAAGTAGTATAAAAAACTGCACACCCCGCAAATTCATACTGGATAAAAAGTACCACTTCAGGTGAAGTCAATAGGCCTTTACCTTGGCTCATAAGACACACAACACGTACACATAAACACCCACCAGTACAGAGCTGAGCCAGTCCTCCGTGAGGGTCCGCACCCGTTCCCATCCCTCATTCAGGACAAAGAGTTGGTCCTCCAGCTGTGACTCGCTGCCCTCCACCAGTGCCTGCAGGGCGGCGCTGTTCTCCATCACTTTGGACAGCTCTGCCTTTTTGCAGTCGCTCTCCTTCAACAGGCCCTACAGAGGAGACCCACACCCGGAATCACGGCTCATGTTCCAATCTAATTAACCGATCATTAGAGGGGTGTTTCATTAGCTAGAACACTGCATCTCCCACACTCACGTTTGTCCAGGAGATCTCTGCATCTATATCGGCAGGCATGTCCCCCGTGTTGATCTTCTGCTCCAGCTGAGCTTGCGTGGAGGTCATCCAGCTCTGCAGGCCGGCGCTTTCCTTCTGCAGTTTCAGAGACAGGGCTAGAGCCTTCTCCAGCTCCTGTTTACCCTCAGTCACCTGCAACACAGACGGCACACAGCTGTACTATTAAAGACAACCAATCTTATTGGTTCATATATGTCCCCTCACACACTTTTTACAGACATACCCTCTGTATGTATGTTTACAAGTGTGTGTGTGTTTGTGTACCTGTGCTCCCAGCTCGTTGTAGAGCAGCTTTAGGGCAGTGAGCTGTTCGTCCATGCTTTTCGGGTTCTCCGTCTGCTGCTTCTGTACAATCTGCCGACCCGTCTTAATCACAGTCTCCACCTCTAGCTTCACCTCACTCAGCATCTTGTACAGCTTCTACATTCATACACACACACACACACACACACACACACAGCAGAAGCAGCATTATGGATACGTCCTGCAAAGTAAACTCTTCTCACAGTCTGAGACATCAACACCGTCACACCATCAGATTGCTGGCCATGTGTATACCATGCTAATACAAATACACCCAAAAGTAACACCCAACCAACCACATGGGGTACCACAGTAACCACTTGGCAACACCCCAGCAACCACCTGGAACACCACTGCAACTGCCTAACCACCACTGAGAAACACCCTAAGCAACTTAATGCCATCCACCAAGCAACAACTTTGCAACAATACCATGGCAGCCACAAAGCAACACCATTGCAACCACCTATGAACACTTGCACATATCAACCACCCTAAGAACACCCAGCCAATCATATATGGTACCACAGTAACCACTTGGCTACACCCTAGCAACCACAAGAGACACCATAGGAACCACCAAGCAACCCTGTACAACCCATCTAGTAACACCATAGCGACTACCTGGGATACCATAGCAACCTCCTACAAAAGCACCATAGTAAACACCTAGCAGCTGCCCAGACGTCCATAGCAACCCCTTAGGATACCATAGCAATCACATACAACCCACCTGGTAACACCATAGCGACTACCAGGGATACCATAGCAACCGCCTACAAAAGCACCATAGTAATCACCTAGCAGCTACCCATATGCCCATAGCAACCATTTAGGATATCATAGCAACCACATCGGAACATCAATCAACCAGCATAGCAATCACGTACAACCCACCTAGTAACACCATAGCGATTACCTGGGATACCATAGTAACTGTCTACAAAAGCACCATAATAAACACCTAGCAGCAGCCCAAAAACCCAGAGCAACCACCTAGGATACCATAGCGAACACCTATTAACCGGCATAGCAAATCACATAGCAACCACCTAGCAACCCCACAGCATACTACCTAGCAACCCCACAGCATACCACCTAGCAACCCACATAGTTTCAGCACAGTGACCACGTAGCAACAGCCTGGAACCTTTTCAACTGGTCTGGATCTTCTGAGAGTGAGAGTTCTCACCATGCAGCCAGCGAGGTGTGTCTGGATCTCCTCGGGCTGCGTGTCGGTGAGGTCCAGCACGTGCAGCTCGGCCCGGGCGCTCTCCAGAACTCTCTTACAGTCCAGCATTCGCTGCTCAAAGTTGGCCGGCTTCTGGAACAGCTGGAACTTGGTGGTGATCTCCCTCAGCTTCCTCTGCACAGGGACGAGAAGACCAGCAGAATGAAGGGGACAGTACAGCCCAACATCACATCTACCCTGTTTCTCACCCTAACGCCCTACATTTGTTTTTGGGGTGGAAAGTTTCCTGCTTTAGTTTTGTACTGGAGCTACAAGCTCCTCACCCCCCAGCGCCCACCCCAACTCCACTTTCCTTTATGACATGACTGTAGATCCTGTGTCAGAAGGCACTGCTGAGAAGACACCAGCCCCGCTCAGAAGGCAGGGAAGGCAGCTCTTCATGCTAAATCAGCACAGATGAAAAACTGCCTCCAGTCCTCAACAGATTATAGCTCACACCACGCCGACAAGGAATGCTAATAACCCCAGCCTAATTATGGTTGATGTCAGGGTGCTGTGTAATGGGCCCTACAGGGGGTGAACTGATGGCTATGCAAATTCACACACTGGAAGGTAATACAGCAAAACTAGACAGGCCCAGAGCATGCTTTAAGACTCTACTGTAAAAAAAAAAAAAAGTAGGTAAAACTAAGATCAGAAGAACTTTAGCTGAGGCTGAGCTTCTCCAAAACCATCAAAGCAGAAGAAAATTCAGGTATTTGAATCATTTTTCTTCTCATATTACTTCTCATTACTTTAAATGCCTAAAAGTTTGTGGACACCCCTTCCAATATATGCATTCAGCTATTTTAAGTTGCACCCACTGCTGACACAGATGTGTCCATAGAATAGGACTTTCTGGAGCAGAAAAACATGGAGCTACTGGCACCAGGCGTTTGGGCTAAATGGGGGGTATAAAGCCCTCCAGCAGCATTGAGCTGTGGAGCAGTGGGAGAAAGGTGTTCTCTGGAATGATGGATGGTGGAGCTCCATCCAATATTCTTGGGATGAGTTGGGGATAAGGTGAGGTGTTGCTCGCTAACGCTAAATGCTAATGCTAAATGCAATCAAATCCTCACAGCAAAATTTAAGATCTAGTGGAAAGCAGCATTCCCCATATTATATATATAGATATATAGATAGATCGATAGACTGGGCTCTCCTGCCCAGTCTTTTATGGTGAAGCAGTGTCTGACCTGCAGTTGGTCCAGCATGGTGCCACCGCGGGCTGGTTTGCTTTCAGGAGCTGCCGCAGGAACGTTGGCCACGTTTCTCTTCCGCAGGTCCTCCAGAGAGGCCTCATGGGCCGCAATCTCAGTCTGGATGGCCTAGAGGACAGGGGGCACAGGTCAAACGTCAAGACTACTAGGGGTCGAATGTACACAGTGCTGAAAGCAGAGCAGCTGGTAGAGTAAGAGCAGAGTGATTAGGAGTGTGTGTGTGTGTGTGTGTGTGTGTGTGTGTGTGTGTGTGTGTGTGTGTGTGTGTGCACCTGAGCCTCCTCTGGTAGCTGAAAGGCATCGATGCGGTCAGTAAGGTAGGAGGTCAGTGTTTGGTCCAGTTGAGTGAGGGATTCCTGCAGGGCGTGTAATGCAGTGTCGTTCTCCCTTAGAGTACCCAGCTGCTGCTCCAGAGCCATCTGACGTGCCACCGCCTACACACACACACACACACACACACACACACACACACACACACAAAATCAGTACTGTCTGTACAAACAGATTCATACTGGATTAAAATCACTCCACAATTTTTACTGTCACACTGAAGAATCTACACACTGCAGATTCATACTGGGTTCAAAATATTACACAATTATGACTGTCACATGAAAAATGCACACTGGAGATTCATACTGGTTTAGAATCACTCCATGCCGAGCCAGACTGTAAAAACTACACACACCGGAAATTCATACTGGGTTAAAATCTTCCTACAATTACTACAGTCATACTTTTAAAAACCACACACACACACACACACACACACACACACACACACACACACACACAGATTCATACTGGGTTCAGAATATTACACAATTATTACTGCCAGACTGTAAAATGCTACAAATTCACACTGGGTTTAAATATTCCCACGATTATTATTACTGTCAGACTTAAACTCCCACCCTACACACACTACACACTTTAAAGATTCATACTGGGTTAAAATCATTCCACAATTATGGACTTATGTTCCACTATTATTACGGTCAGACTGGAAAATCCACACACTGCTGATTCATACTGGATTAAAATCTCTCCACAGTGATTCCTGTCAAACTACTAACTACACACACTGCAGATTCATACTGGTTTCAAAATATTACACAATTATTACTGTCAGACGACAAATACACACTACAGTCTGGCTGTAATCATGGAGTGATTCTAACACACACACACACACACACACACACACACACACACACACACACACACACAAACCGGAAATTCATACTGGGTTTAAATCTTCCTACAATAATTATGGTCACATTTTAAAAACTAAAACTGGAGATTCATACTTCTAGAAAACACCCCTACTCTCTTCCCTGATGCTTATTCCTAGATTGGTATCTAGTCCTCTACACTCAGGCATGACGTCCAGAAGGTCACAGGCTTCAGTGACCACAGGCCTTCCCGTCAGAGCTACACATCATTTACCAAAGCGCTCCCGAGACCACACACAAGCACACACCCGTTGGCTGAGCTCATCGTAGCGGGAGTTGAAGTTTTCCAGTTTTTCGCTAATGAGCTCGTCCAGAATCCCGCCGTCAATCAAAGTCTGACCCAGTTCTCTTATCTGAGTCCTGTTATCGCCCGGGTGGCGCAGAACCGACTCCAGCGACTGAGAGAAAGAGAAAAGAGAGAGGGGTAGGACAAGTTTAATTAGACTAGTAGATTTTGTAGATCAGTGGTCCCTACCCTTGGTCCTGGAGAACCCCCTGTCCTACACATTTCAGTGGTTTCTGCTCTTCACCTTTAACTGAGGGAGCACCGAACCACACAGGGCGGGTCTCCAGGTCCTCCGGGATCAGGGTTGGGAACCACCAATGACGATCTGACAAGGAACAGTATGTGAAAGCAGTGTACCTCCAGTGCCTGGTTGACGGCTTCAGTGTTCTCCGGCAGGTTCTCCGTAGCCTGCAAGTTCTCCTCCAGACTGTTCAACCAGCCAGACTCCACCTCTAGATACTGCAGCAGCTCAATCCAGCAGGACCACACCTCCTGCAGACGCAGATCAGCTGCCGTCAGTCTACTAATCTACAGAATCAGTCTGAAAACCAGACTCGGCTGCCGTCACAATGGCAGAACTACAACCTGAGCACCACACCTTCTCCATATAAACAAACTTCATAAAAACGACCATCTAGCTCGATGGTCCAGACTAAGGCAGCGGTTTCTGTGCATGGGTGCGAGTGCCGTACCTCCAGCGTGTGGCACTTGCTCTTGAAGCGATCGCACAGTTTGTGGTAGTTCCTCAGCACCTCAGTCAGCTCACTGCTCAGGTCCTGACCACCAGGGGGCGCTTTACTCATCAACACATTAATATTGTCCTTCAAAATCTTCACTCGTACCTCCTTCTGTAGCACATCCTCTTTCGCCCTCTAAAACACACACACACACACACACACACACACACACACACACACACACACACACACACACACGGCTCATTAATATGCATTAGGATGTAAACAGGTCATTTGATTCTGATTGGCTTTCCCTGAAAAGACATGGAACAAACGTCCCAGTGGGGCCTGTATGAATAGTTTTGTCCATGGGTTGCATGCTGACCCCACATATGGATGCCCACCAGGGTCAGTAATCGGACCAGGAGGGGTTAACCATGGGCCCCATCTAGGTTGTATACTGCACAATGGCCCTAGATGGGACCTATGTGAGATTAGTTAGGGTGGTCCTAATTTGGAAAGCCCGAATAGGTCCCAGTAACCATGCATGTGCACACCCACTCAGAGCACACGTGGAACCCACCTAGCCCACGTTTCATCCATGGGAGCCCCACATGAGCATGTTGGCTGGGGTATTGTTGTTTTGTATTACAGCTATGGCCTAATGGTTACACAATTGGGCTTGGAATCAGCAGGTTGCTGGTTCAATCCCTTGGACCGGCAGGAAGTAGGAGGGGGGGCAGGGCTCCCCTCTCCTTTAACCTTCAAGGCTTAGTTGTCCTTGAGCAAGGCAGCTAACCCCCAAACTGCTCCCTGAGCATTGAGCTGGCGGCCCAGGACTCAGGGTTGTGGGTTCTCACCCCAATTCACTAGTGTGCGAATGCACAGTACCTTCATCTCCTGCAAAGCCTCCTCCAGCTCCTCCGGGCTCTTGTACTCAAAGTCTCTCATGAGGAACTCCTCGTCCACCTGCGTCATCCACTCTCGCATCTCCGCCAGGTCCTTCCTCAGGTTCAGCGCCCTCTCCTGACTTTCACTGACTCGCTCCTGCTGCCTCAGCAACTGCTCAACCAAGTTTGTGAAGGTGAACAAATGAGGTCATGCACTGCCTGGACACAGCTGTCCACCAGCAAAGCGCTGGACAGCACCAGTGATTGACATGTTATGGGCAGAAGTGAAAGTACAGCCATGACAGGCCATGCTCGTCCTCACCTGTTTGCTGAACGTCTCCCAACGTTTCTGTCGCTCCACTAGCTCCTGCTGCCCCCAGGTGGTTAGTCCTGGTACTGGACTCTGCTGGACTGCTGCCACATTCTCTCCCATCTGTTTCAAAGAAGACTCCACGGCCTCCATCTCTCCCACATACTCCTACGAAGATGCAGAGGATGAAATGTAACATCCACGCCTTTACGTGTAGCTGGTGAGTCAGGGCATACTTAACGCCTGAAGACAAGAAAGCTATAATGCTAACCCCACCAGTTAGCATTATTAGACCCCACCACTTAGCAATCTTGCAACTGGTAAAGAACCGTTACATCAAGTGAAGGTTCTTTAGACCTCAAAGGTTCTTCACACTGCATTACCAACATCCTTCTCAGGGTTTGACTACTGACCTTGTATTTGCCAAGTTCCTCCTGTAGCTTCCCTGTAGAGTCCCTGGACAGAAGCTCCTGTACAGCATCTAGCCATCGGGTCACCTCCTGACTTTGGACCTGCACACAGCGAGGACACATTAATACAAACCTACAATATGACCCTAGCGGTCTAACACACTACCACTGTGGCCCGGCGGGTCGTGAGTTCGAATCCCGAGCCATGTTGCTTTGCCATCAGCGGTCGGAGTCAGAGGGAGCACAACTGGCCGTGCTCTCTCTGGGTGGCTCTGTCCCCTCATCACTCTTAAAGCGACGTTGGCCGGCACAGGTTAGCGGACCCGGCACTTTCCACAAAGCGTGTCGGCTGCACGGCGATGCTGCATTTTGGCAGCAGTTGGAAAAGAGGCGCTGGGTGGCTTCGCTCCATGTATTGGAGAAGACAAGTCTTCTTCAAGTGTTTACCATGCTAGTGTTGGGAGCAGTGCTAGGGGGCGCTAGAGTTAGTGGGTTAATTGGCAGCACCAAATTGGGAGTAAATCGGGGGAAAATTTGAGGTTTTAATGAATAAATAAATAAATAAATAAATAAATAAATAAATAAATGGGGTAATAAATTTGGTAGAAATGTATAAATTAATGTGAAAAAGAGTTATCAAAGTAAATGAAAAAATATATAAATGAGTATATTAATTAAATATAAAATTCAGCAATTGTTTTGTAAATATTCTGTAAACTTTACACAAAAATCTGGAAGACATATCAGGAAAAAATCAGGAAACAAATTTATAAAGAAAGGTGAGAAATCCATCAAAGAGGAATATTTATAAATAATAAATGATATCATTTTATTTGAGTAGTGATAACAGTCCTATTCGTGTGGGGCTTTACACATTATAAATCAAAATAAATAAGTGGATTTTTTTCTTTTTGCTTATTAATGTTAAATGTTCATTGCATTTAATATACACAATGCTCACCTGCATGTCCTTCATGCTACCCAGAATGCACTGTAGCATGCCAAGCTGGTCAGCGGCAGAGATGGAGAGCTGAGCCCAGCGCTGGAGTTTAGCTGGGTCGGATACAGCTTGCTGCTGCTGCTCTATCTCTGCACAAATAACCTACAGGACACAAATTCACTGGTCAGGAGATTGACTCAGGGCGCAGTACCACAGTCAGACCTGCAGATGGCAGACAGACACTTCTAACCCAGACTTCTAAAGAAAAGGAGTGATGAAGTGCCTGGTCAGCATGTGCCACGTCAAGCCTGGTACTGCCAAGAGCCCGCCAAACACCCACCGTCCCACCCATAGTGCAATTAACACAGTTACAGTGATCAGTGGAGGGTATGGATGGAAAAACGTGCTGGATAAATTACAGAGGCTGCACCTCTGTGTGGTCTGTGTGGACAAGAGGGGGAGAGAGCGAGAGCGCGAGAGAGAGCGCGAGAGGCAGAGCTAAAGAGAACATGAGAGTGTGTGAGAGTGAGAAAGAGGGAGACAAAGCATGATCGAGCTTAAGGGAGAGCAAGAGTGAGCTAAAAAGAGCGCGAGAGCGCAATCGTGAGAGAAAGTGCAAGACAGTGTAAAAGAGCACGAGCAAAAGTGAGCTAAAGACAGAGCAAAAGAAAATGTAAGAGCGAGAGAAAGCACAAGACTGAGAGATGCGCGCAAGAGAGCGCGAGAGCGGTGTAGAGAGCGCGAGAGAGTTTGAGCGAAAAAGAATGCGCAATAGAGAGTGAGAGCAAGAGAAAGCAAGCTAACGAGAGAGCAAGGGAAAAATGTACGGGCGAGAGAAAGCATGAGCGCGAGAGAGTGATAGCAGTCTGAAGAGAGAGCGAGAGCAATGTAGAGAGAGCAAGAGAGAAACATAGAGTTCAAGAAAGAGAAAGCCAGAGAGTGCGCGAGAGCAAAGCACGAGAGTAAAAGAGGCGCGAGAGCAAGCTGATAAGAAAGCAAACGTGATCGGGAGCGTGAGTGCAAGAGAGCACAAGCTAAAGTGAGCTAAAGAGAAAGCAAAAAAAACAAATGTGAGCGTGAGAGACGCGAGAGTGAACTAAAACACGAGGGCAACGAGTGAGTGAGTGAGGAACAGCACAAGAAAATGAGCGAGAGAAAGCGAGTGGGCGCGAGAGAGAAATAGAGAAAGCGAGCCGGGTTGTGCAAACTTCCGCACGACTTCCTTCCTCCTTCTCACATCCGTTCCCTTCCTGACGATCCGGCTCTCCAGGGCGTTTAGAAAAGAACAGAGGACCCCAGAGGATCGACTCCGGCTCCCTTTACAGCCCAACACACACCTGAGCTTTGTCCACGGCCTCTTCAGTGGTCGGTGTGTCAGTGATGCTGGCTGTGAGATCTGCGAGCCTGGCCTCCAGCTCTGCCCGAACATCACTCTGCTGCTCGTCCTGCTGCAGCCTGCTCTCAGCTGGGACACAGAAAGAGACATTTCAGCTGCTCCCAACACAAATCTGCAACCGCAGTGACAAGCTATGGCCACACGAGGGCGCTGAAGTCTAACAAGTCGCTACATGTAACAGAAAAGCAGATAACATAATACACCATACGGAAAAGTATTGGGACACCTGCTCATTCACTGCTACTTTCGAAATCAAGGGTATTAAAAAGAGCCGATCCTGCTTGGAAGAAGGCTTTCTACTAATTTTTGAAGGTAGAGCATTGCTGTGAGGATTTGATTGCATTCAGTGACAAGAGCTGCATTAGTGAGGTCAGGATGTTGGATGATGATCACCACTCCACCTCATCATCCCCAACTCATCCCAAAAGTATTGGATGGAGCTCCATCATCCATCATTCCAGAGAACACAGTTCTCCCACTGCTCCACAGCTCAATGCTGCTGGGGGGCTTTATACCCTCCTAGCCCACGCCTGGCATTAGGCAGCACAGTGCCAATAGGCTCTCATAGTAGATCTGCTCCAGAGAGGAGATGAAGGAGCAATGCTTAGGCCAGTGCCTTGGCACTGGGAACGGCCATGCATCAGAAAATACTGGAAGTCACATGATGTGTCACATGATTTGATTTTCTCCACATATATCCAGATGCACTATATGTCCAAAAAGTTTGTGGACACCTCTCTAAAGAATGCATTCGGCTACTTTAGGCTGCACTAGCTGCTGATACAGATGTGCAAATGCACACACACAGCTTTTCTAAGCATGAACCTATTGGCTAGAGGGGTATATAAAGAAAAGCAGTAGTGGAGGAGTTCCCTGGAATGATGAATGGTGCGCCATACAATACTTTTGGGACTTGACCTTACTGACGTAGCTCTTGTTCGCTGAATGCAATCAAATCCTCGCAGCAATGCTCCTCCTCCAAAATCTAGTAGAAAGCCTTCCTCTTCCCTGCACAGTAGAGACAGTTACTCCAACAAAAGCAGGACAGACTCTTTTTAATCCCCTTGATTTTGGGAGAAACCATGGATCGGCAATTGTCCCAATACTTTTGTCAATTTAGTGTGTCATGCAAAAAGGAGTACAGAACATTGAAAGCCTTACTTCCCACATTTCCAGCAGTTTACCAACTCGCACGCAGGGTCTATCTGCATAAGCACAAACCCAAAAGCCTTCTCCCAGGGGCCTCGCTGAATTTATGTTGACATCTAGGCCATAAACGGGGTCTCCTCCGCCCCATCCCTTGCTCTTGTGCCCCACATAGAGTCTAAACGACTCTACCCATGACCTCCTCACTGCAGCATCCCACAGGGTTCCAACATCCTGGCCTAACTAACGCTTTTGTCGCTAAATGCAATCAAATCCCAGCAGCAATGCCTTCCTCCCAGGACAGTAGAGACACAGCTACTCCAACAAAAGCCAGTCAATGAGCAGGTGTCCCAATACTTTTGTCCATGTTGAGTATATTTACGATTTAGGGTCTTTAGGGTCAATGATTTCAAATGTTCTCATTTCTTGGAGAACAACGACTTTACCTGCGCTGATCTCCTGCTCTCGCGCCTTCAGAAGCTCAATGACCTGTTTCTGGCGGGATGCCAGGCTGGCTGCGCTGGTTTTGATGGTGGTGGGGGCGCTGGACTCCAAGGCTAGAGAGACCGCCTGGGCTGTCAGGTCCTCAAGGCGAGGAGTCAGAGCCAGCAGCCCTGCCAACTGAGCCTAGAGCGAGTGAACACACACACACACACACACACACACACACACACACACACACACACACACACACACACACACACACATTTTTTTTAACTGGGAAAACTGATCGTGGACCAGCACCTGAGGATAAGTACACAAATATACAGGACACTAGTAAAAAGGACTGTGATGAAATAAGGAAACAATTATGTGTCGCTGCTGTCGCAAAAAAACTGTCGCGCATTTTTGCAGTTTCATTTTTTGACTTAATCGGAACCTGCCGGTTGTTCTGTACACCGTGTCCACATTTCACGATGACCGGGCCACTAGAAACGCTCCAAAATGACCTGGAATAAAAGCTGCACTGAACACTCAGCAGGTTTTTCCCTTCTCCTGTAAAGTCTCCATTTTTAGAGATACAAAGCCGATACTGGAACTGCTGCTTGTGTCCTGTTCCACTGACCTGGCAGTCGTCTCGGAGCGTGTGCAGAGCCGGCCGGTCCGCTCTGGCCCGGAGCCCGGCCGTGCGGCTCAGCCAGGTCTCTGCGTCAGCCACAGCACGATCCAGAGTCTGCAGCTCGGAGGAGAAGGCAGCAACCTGCTCCAAAAGCTCAGCACGCTCCTGCAGATCCTTCAGCAACTTCTGGCAGAACTCCCACTCGGACCGAACAGAACCGACAGCAGAGCAGGACTGAGCGGAGGAGAGGCCCTCTGCAGGCCGAGAAGGAGCAGAAAAGAGAACGGGGAATTATTCTACTAAGGGCCGCGGATCAGCTGGGGTAAGTACACAACAATGGGGCAGGCTGGAGGCGCCGCCCACGGTTCCTTACCCTTCTCTAACTGTTCCGTCAACTTCTCTCCTCGGTCAGTCACTTCTTTCACCTGCTGTCCTCGGCCTCGGAGCTCCCCATCCAGCACCTGGAAAGAGCAGGAAAAAGGTTATTAAGCCCTGAGCCAATCAGAGTGCTTCTCCAGTTCAACGCTGAGCCAATCAGGGTGTTTCTCCAGTTCAACGCTGAGCCAATCAGGGTGTTTCTCCAGTTCAACGCTGAGCCAATCAGGGTGTTTCTCCAGTTCAACGCTGAGCCAATCAGGGAGTTTCTCCAGTTCAACGCTGAGCCAATCAGACCGTTTCTCCAGTTCGACCCAAAGCTAATCAGACCGTTTCTCCAGTGTGACCCAAAGCTAATCAGACCGTTTCTCCAGTGTGACCCAAAGCTAATCAGACAGTTTCTCCAGTGTGACCCAAAGCTAATCAGACCGTTTCTCCAGTTCGACCCAAAGCTAATCAGACGGTTTCTCCAGTTCGACCCAAAGCTAATCAGACAGTTTCTCCAGTGTGACCCAAAGCTAATCAGACAGTTTCTCCAGTGTGACCCAAAGCTAATCAGACCGTTTCTCCAGTGTGACCCAAAGCTAATCAGACCGTTTCTCCAGTGTGACCCAAAGCTAATCAGACCGTTTCTCCAGTGTGACCCAAAGCTAATCAGACCGTTTCTCCAGTGTGACCCAAAGCTAATCAGACCGTTTCTCCAGTTCGACCCAAAGCTAATCAGACGGTTTCTCCAGTTCGACCCAAAGCTAATCAGACCCAAAGCTAATCAGACCATTTCTCCAGGTTGACTCGTCTCACCAGTCTGGGTTTAGTTGGGCTTTGGAATAAGAATCTAGGCGTCGTGACTCACAGCTTTGTAAAGCTCATGTCTGATGGTCAGCAGTTGGACAGTCGGGTCACTGCAGTGTTTTATTTTACCTGAAGTTTTTTCTTTAGGTCAGGTGGCTCTGCAGAGGTCAGTGCTTGTGCTGAATTCTTCCATGTGGCCAACCAGGACAGGAGCTGAGGAATGTCAGTGTCCACACTATGTAACACACACACACACACACACACACACATTAAACATGAAGTAACCACTGAGGTCATTGAAACAATCGGAAACAGAGAACCTGTTGATTCTGTTTGGAAATCTAATTCTGTAATTAAATACGTAATTGAGTAATTACACTTGGAAGCAACTTCAGCACTAAAGGTTCTAAGGGTTCTAAGGGTTCTAGGGTGGGTTAACAGCAAGCGTATCAGTGCGTGGGTTCTTACAGCCTCCTCAGTTCCGTGTCTGTGTCGAGGTGTCGTCTCTTTGGCGGGGCTGGCGGTGGAATCTCTTGGTCACTGCTGGTCACCGTGTGCTCGAAGCGCTCCACCACCGTGCTGACGGTCTCCATGACGACCCGCTCCTGCACCTGAGGCATCCCGGCAACAGTCACCGCCAGGGTAACCTTGGTGACGAGACAGAAGGATGGATCTCTTTTAAAAGACAGACTTGGACAAGGACAAGAGGGACAGGGACAAGAAGTCCGAACCTGCCCGTGCACAAGTGCGAGCGAGCGAGCGAGAGAGAGAGCGCGAGAGCAAGAGCGCGAGCATGAGAGTGCGAGAGAAAGAGCAAGAGAGAGAGATAGAGTGCTATACGTGTGCCAGGGTGAGGGTGACGGGTTGGGGCGATGGATGACAGAATTCCAGGGAGAGGCTGTTTCCATGGTGATTACCTTAAATTAGGGGCTTTGACAGAACACACAGGTGTGCAGACAGAGCTCAGGTGTGTGTGTGTGTGTGTGTGACAGAGAGAGAGAGAGAGAGAGAGAGAGAGAGAGAGAGAGATGTAACTAGAGCCAACTGTGCAGTAGGAGTCGTTGTGGTCATCTAAGTACACAGCAAACGTCACATGGTCTGTGTTCGTCTATGGGCGGAGTCTCTGAGGCTGGGACCTCTGACCATGCCGTTATCTTAAAGGGGTCGTTCGCCAAGAAATCTAATAAACATGATCGATCGCCCCCTCAGATGTAATCAATGAGCCAATACATATTTGATATTCTGAGGAGTGCTTCTTCAGTTTAGAGCGGGAGATGCTAGGCTAATGTTGCTAACAAACACTGGCTTCAGACTGTCACCGATCTCAACTCTCTAAATACTTGCTCAAACTTTCCATTACGGGATTGTAAAATCTATTTAAAAGCTACAAAGGAAAGCTAGAAATGCTGCAACGGACACGGATTGAGCTTATTTAAACATTTAAGGCACAGCTATAGGCGCGGCTACTGGACAAAAGTATTGGGACACCTGCTTGTTCAACAGTTCATCCTGCTTTTGTAGGAGTAGCTGTGTCTCTACTGTCAGGGAAGAAGGCTTTCTAAGATTTTGGAGGAGGAGCATTAATGTGAGAATTTGATTGATGTTGGATGATGATCACCACCCCACCTCATCATCCATAACCCCTCCAGCTCATCTCAAAAGTACTGAATGATGATGGAGCACCATCATCACTCCAGAGAACACTGCTTGGGGGGCTTTATACCCACCCCAATGGTGCCAATAGGTCCTGTTATTCTATTGGCAGTACGTCTACAGGGAATAGACAAGCTGAGTGTGTCAGCAAAGTAGTCCAATGCATTCATTAAAAGGGGTGTCCACATACTTTTGACATAAAGTTGCGCATAAAGTTGATATTTTGCCAATGATTTGCCTGTGCAACACGAGGCTGGCCGAGAGATGTTATTGGTGATCATCCAAGTTCAGTGTTCGTTAGCGACATTAGCCTAGCAACGCCATACTGAGCTAAAGAAGCAGCACACATCAGATACCAAACGTGTCAACATGTGAAACCATTGGAAAACACCAGAAACGGGCCGAATCAATGTCCAATGACCACATCAATGCTAAAGTAGCCCCCAGTGAACCCCCCCTGGTCATCACCACGGGATGCAAAGGTCTGTCTCTGATAAGCAAGGGCAAACAAACAGTGTGTATGTGTGGGTCACCTGGTTGGAGCAGTCCTCCAGTCTCTGGACCAGGTTGTCCCAGCGCTGAGTCAGCTCCTCTGTGTCGGCCTCGATGCGCTGGCCGGCCTCGGGGCTCTTCAGCAGGAGGGTTACGTCTTGACCCGCTTCGGACAGAGCGCCCAGCACCCGCCTCTTCTGGGCCATGTCCTCCTTCAGGTTCTGGCGAAGGGGTCAGGAGACAGCACAGCACAGATCAATGCAGCAGTAGCTGCGATATGGTAACTTCAAGAGCCTGTGCGAAGCTAGAAGAACCAAAGCTTGAGGGGCCCCAAGTTTGGAGGGCCCAAGCTATGGAGACTGCTTTCTCTAGAGTGACGGAGCTCCGTCCAATGCCTTTGTGAAGAAGGTTGCTTCTTAGTTTTATGGGTTTTTTGGGTTCAGCACTGGAGCTAATGGAAGCTTATCGCCACCAGTTCCACTACATGTCCAAAAGTTTTCAGACACCTGCTCTAATTAGTGTATTTAAACACTAATTACCGCTGCAACCGGTTGCTGAGCTAATGGAAGCTCCAAAACTATTCGGACGCATTCATCAACTGCTGAAACGGTCTACATAATCTCCAGAGAACAACCACTGATCACCAGGATGAGACGCTATGACAACCACACATGAGCCTGGTCACCATGCCTGACGCCAAGCACCCGCTAGAGGGGTGTAAAGCCCCCCAGCACTGTGCGATGGAGACTGCGTTCTCTGGACTGATGAGGCTCCATCCAATACTGCTGTAAAGAAGGTTGCCTTCTTTAGTACTAGAGCTAATGGACGCTTATAGCCATTTATAATTATACTTATAATTCCACTACATAAAGTTCCAAAAGTATTCGGACACTTCCTCTAATTCAGATACTTGCTGAAACAGCCGAAATAATCTCCAGAGAAAAGCACTGATCAACAGAATTGGACACTATGGTGCAACCACACACAAGCCTAAGGTTGCCTACGCCCAATGCCAAGCACCAGCTAGAGAGGTGTGAAGCCCCCCAGCATCAGGCTGTGGAGCCTCCATCTAATATACATGGGATGAGTTAGAGCGGCACTGGTGGTCCGGAACCAATACACAACATCAGCACCTGACCTCACTCATGCTCTGGTGGCTGAAATCAATCAAATATCCATGCAGCAATGTTTCAGTAGCCTTCTTAGAAGGGTAGAAGCTCCTACTTCACTATAACTTGCTATTATTACCCTGAATTTCGGAAGAAAACTGCGTCAGCAATAAGTAACGGCATGCTTTCTGACACCGCCCGTACAGCTCGGTCATCTTTTTTTGCTGAACTGGCGCTTTAAGGACAGGAAATCACCATCTGATAGACCCCGCTGAGGAA
Organism: Salminus brasiliensis; assembly: GCF_030463535.1. Classification (NCBI taxonomy): domain Eukaryota; kingdom Metazoa; phylum Chordata; class Actinopteri; order Characiformes; family Bryconidae; genus Salminus; species Salminus brasiliensis. The sequence continues at coordinate 33,491,703 of NC_132891.1, read as the reverse complement.
CTCCATCAGAAAGGAAACCCAGCTTTTAATATCACGCATCCGATCTAACGAGCTAATCAGCTGCCGTCCTTCAGAGCACACCCAGAACAGAAAGGAAATGCTACCGGTGGCTAACGTCCGGATCAGGCTACTCACCGCTAGTCTCCGAACATTAGTGTTTAGTTCAGCGGGGTCCTTGAAATCGCCGGTCTGCGCTTCACTCAGAGCGTTCTCCTTCTCCGTAAGCCACGCCCTGAACAAGTTCTGAAAACACAGCAGAGACGTACAGTGTGTGTAGTTTAGTTACACTTATGCAAATTCTTTAAAAAAATATTATCTTTTTAAATGTATTTTAAAATATTTCGACTGTAAAAACACAAAGTAACATGAGAAAAACAATAAAACAAATTTTTAGATTTGTGTTGCTGCGGCTCAGAATGATTTACCACTCTACCTGAATTCTGCAGAAATGTTAATAAGCCGCTCTAGTTGTCCTTTAACCCACAGCAGCATTTTCGTTTAGGCTTTGGTAAAGCTGCGACATGAAAGTGCTTGTGAAACCCAAGACCCTGACTGGACTGAGAACTACTGGACTAAACAAGCAGATGGAAGTGCTGAGGTGGTCATACACACACACACACACACACACACACACACACACACCAAAAAAAAAGCTCCTGACCTGGTCGTCCAGAAGCTGCTGCCACACCAGTAGGACATCTTCCAGCTTACTCCAGCGTTCCTCGGTCCAGCGGCAAACAGCAGCCCAGCGCTCTCCCAGAGACTGCAGGAGACAGGAGAGAAGATACGGATGTACGGACAAATTTTTCACACGGGATCTTCTAAACGCTCAGGGCCGGATTTGGGCCAGACCAAAACTCTGAGGGTAGGGTAGTTCTTCAGGAGCAGGGCTGAAGACCACTGTCCTGTTTTTCCTCCTGACCTCCTGAGCCACTCCCTAACCGACAGTCCGGTAGAATGGCTGGGCTGTGTCTGCAAAGGCTGGACCCTTAACCTCTGGGGGATTTTTCATACCTGCAGCTGGTCCTCCAGCGCAGCAGTGGCGCTCTCTCCACTGTTCTCATCCACTACCACCACCATGTGAGTCAGAGAATTCACCTTCACCTGCTCGGACTCCAGGTCGTTCTGCAGCGCCTGAGCATGAACACATGAGCATGAAAAGTCAACACAGGGGAGAGAAGCCATAGGCTAAAATTTACACTTGCATAGTTACTTTACAAACAATGTAAAATTCAGAACTCTCAATTTTAATATTGTGTAAAATATTAATGCAACATTTCAACCACAGAATTCTCAATAATCCTGACGAATTGTGTGAAATAATGTATTTTTAACTACATAAATCTCAATTTTGTAAAATATTACTTAAATGTAAATTAGAGAAATCTCAATTTTATAAAATATTACAAAAATCAAAAAAAAATATTACTGAAAACTAAAACTAGAGAATTCTCAATAATCATATGTGTATTTGTGTAAAATATTAATGTCAAACTTAAACTGCAGAAATGTCAAGAATCTTGTAAAATTAGTAAAATGTAAACTAGAGACAATTCTCCATAATCTTGTCAAATTATGTGAAATATTAATGTAAAACTAAAACCTGAGAATTCTCCATAATTTTCAAATGTTGTGTAAAATATGAATGTAAAATGTAAATAATAATCTTGTAAAATTGTGTAAAATAATGTGAGTTTACAGTTTTACATTGTTTAGCAAATAGCAAATTGTGTAAATAAAATGTAAACCAAAGAATTCAGAAACCTGGTCCAACTTTGTAAAATATGAATGTTAAATATATACTCGAGAATTCTTAACTTTTGTAAAAAATTGTCTAAATGAACAGTATGAAATTCAAACTAGCAATTTTTAGTAATAGAAAATATTTGAATAAACTAACACTTTTCTCAATAACAAAAAAATGTGTAAATTAATAATGTTCTTTGCTGCTTGAGTGTTCGCATTCAAGGAAAATCAGAGAAAGCAGTAAATGGATACTAAACAATCCAAAAACACTCAAAAATAAATAAATAAATAAATAAATAAATACAAATTGATGGCCTCCTGGCCTAAAATTCACACGGTTTAAAATCGGCTTCAAGTCCCCATCACTTATCTGACCAATCGGAAGGCTCTCGTACCTTGTGCTGCTCTATCTGGGCCACATATCCCTCCATATTGCCCGCCATCGGCTCCGTCTCCATTTTCCGGATCCGCCCCTCGGTCTGCAGCAGCCAATCGGAGAGCTGCTGGAGTTGCTGCTGCTGGAGGTCCATGAGAACCTCGTGAAGTCTGGAAAAAAAAGCAAGAGACACTGGGTTTATGTTCATATCCTTAAAAGCTTACATTGGGAAGTGCGTGTGTGTGTGTGTGTGTGCGCGCGAGAGAGAGAGAAAGTGTGTATACTTGGCCTGGCGGTCCATGCTGGCCACTCGGAGGTTCTCCCAGCGGGAGTTCAGGAGGCCCATCTGAAGTCGAATCTCCTCTTCCTCGTCCTCACTCAGGTTGCCCTGGGCGATCAGCTGGTTCCCCGCCTGTAGCACGTTACCCACACTGCTCTGGTGCGCAGTGAGCTCCATCATAAATGCCTGCAGCAAGACAGGGACGTGTGTGTGTGTGTGGGGGGGGGGGGGGGGGGGGACAAATACCAAACACCATGACAACCCATAACCATAACAACACAGCCCTTCCCCATCAGTCACATGGTAATTTTGGGTTCAGAAGGCCTACAGCAACTTTTCACTGCGGCGAAGACGCCGTGGAGACCCCACCAAGACCCCACCAAGCCCAGTGATGTGGGCTGGTATAGTTAACGGAAGAGTCAGTGACAGCGTTTATTCACCGTTATGTGGTATTATACACTATGTGTCCAAATGTTTGTGGACACCCCTTTTAATAAATGCATGCAGCTACTTAAAGTTGCACCCATTATAATTAATAAAAACTGGTGTCTATCTGTATTGCTTATAGAAACACAAAGATCAGATCGAATCGGATCGGAATTGGCTGACAGTCAGCATTAAGAGACTCGGATCGGAATTGGCTGATAGTCAGCATTACAAGACTCGGATCAGATCAGATCAGAATTGGCTGACAGTCAGCATTACAAGACTCGGATCGGAATTGACTGATAGTCAGCATTACAAGACTCGGATCAGATCAGATCAGAATTGGCTGACAGTCAGCATTACAAGACTCGGATCGGAATTGACTGATAGTCAGCATTACAAGACTCGGATCAGATCGGAATTAGCTGATAGTCAGCATTACAAGACTCGGATCAGATCAGATCGGAATTAGCTGATAGCCAGCATTACAAGACTCGGATCAGATCAGATCAGAATTGGCTGACAGTCAGCATTAAGAGACTCGGATCAGATCAGATCGGAATTGGCTGACAGTCAGCATTAAGAGACTCGGATCGGAATTAGCTGATAGTCAGCATTACAAGACTCGGATCGGATCAGATCGGAATTGGCTGGCAGTCAGCATTAAGAGACTCAGATCGGATCGGTGGGACATCCCTACCAAACAGGACTCCAGGAAATGGATCGCATATATAATCTTGGCTTGGTCCAGTTTTTCAGACCAGCCAAGAACACAGCTGGGCTGTTCCTGCGTCCATGTAAACCCAGATCGGACATTTAGAAGGTGCCCTCTGTGCTGCTGAGAGAGTGTTGCTTCTAGAAAAGCCCATTCTTCAGGGGATTAGCCGGGAGTTGTTTGTTTGACCTGCTTTCAAAACGACCCGAATAGCTCACATCAGCGCCCACCTTACGGACAGGAATGTAAACCTCAACACCGCCCCCCTCCGCAATCCCACCCTCAGACACCCCTCTCTATCAGACTGTTCCAAAAGCTGCTCTGCTCTGCTCTGTGGAATTCCTCCCATTCCATGCATGTTCAGACCATGTTCTCCAAGTGGAGAGGAGGAGGGAGTTTTGGAGGGAGGCTCCAAATTCCTTCTGGACAGACAAGGTGGTGTTTACAGACCAAACTGTGACAAGGTGACCTCTGCTCGTCCTGAGGCCTGGTGGCCGTCAAGCTCTTCCATTCACACCCACGGTTCTTGTTGTGTTCGGTGGAGCCTTCGTTTGACGTGACCTTGGTTTCAGTATCAGTTTAAAAACAAAATCATCCACAGAACTTTATCTGGAACATCTGAGATCAGTCAGATTGCTCACAGCATTTAAAAGGGGTAGCGATTCGTTAGAAGCTCATTTGCATGTTGCAGGTTTCCGTAAGCTCAATATGGCAATGGCCACCATCACCATAACAACAACATCCAGCTATGCACTATATGGATGCAGCAAAGTAATAGAAGAGGCAGGGCAACCGGCAAGCTTAGGGCCTACAAGAGCCATTAAACACCACCTGGCATGGAGAACCCCATCTCACAACTGTGGCATGTTCTCCGTACCTCATGCGTGTGGAACTGGTCCTTAACCTCCTCCACGTCGTCCGACACGTCGTCCTGGATGTGGAGCGCGTCCTCGGCAGAGAGCAGCCAGGTCAGCACCTCCTCCAGAGTGACCTGATAGGCTTCCAGATCCAGCTCTTCTCCTCCTTCCATCTCCACCTCCGTCACCGTGCTCGGGGTGCTGGCTGCCTCCTCCACCTCGGCACCCAACCCCTGCAGGGCAAGAGGGAGGATGATGAAGGTTAATAAAAGCAATGATCAATCAATCAAAGACAGCGGGAGTTCATAGAGGAGAACCAAACTTCAGGACATTTTCAGGAGGTTGTGGATTTGCTTGGTGGTTGCTATGGTATTACTGAGTGGTTGTGAAGGAGATGCTTAGTGGTGGTGTGGTGGTTGATATGGTGTCTCAAGTGGTTGCCAGCCTGACAAAGTTTGGGATTTGGTGGGTTGATTAGTAGTAATGAGAAAAGTGTGCATTGGGTGTTTTTTGCTAAGTGGTTACCATGGTGTTGCTAGATGATTGCTGTTGTATTGCTTAGTGATTGCTAGAAGGATGCTATGGTATACAAGGCGGTTGCTTGGTATTTGCTAGATGGTTGCCATGGTATTGCTGATTGGAAAGGGATGGTTGCTATGGTACTTTTAGGGTGATGCTATGTAATCATAGGTGGTTGCTAAGTAATGAGAAAGTTCGGCATTGGGTGGTTTTTCAAGGTGCTTGCATAGTCTTGCTAAGTGGTTGCTATGGAGTCACTTGGTGGTTGCTATGGATTATTTTTGTTAGGTGGTTGCTATGGTATTGCTAAACTGAAAGTGGCGGTTGCTCCATTATTGTAAGGGAGTTCTTAGAGTGTTGCTAAGTGGTTGATATGGAGTTGCTATAGATTATTTTTGCTAAGTGGTTGCAATGGGGTTGCTAGGTGGAATGTGCCGGTAGCTCTGGTATTGTTAGGGAGTTGTTAGAGTGTTGCTAAGTCGTTTCTATGGAGTTGCTACTGATTATTTTTTGCAGTTTTGATTCTGATTATTGATTATATTAAGTGGTTGCAATGGGGTGGCTAGGTGGTTGCTATGGTATATTAGGTGGTTACTGTGGTGTTGCTAAATGGATGCTCTGGTATTGTTAGGGAGTTGTTACAGTGTTGCTAAATGGTTGCTATGGAGTTGCTATAGATTATTTTTTGTTAGGTGGTTACAAGGGTGTTGCTAGGTAAAGGTCATGGTATTGCTAAATGGAAAGTGGTGGTTGCTCTGGTACTGTTGGGGAGTTGTTAGAGTGTTGCTAAATGGTTACTATGGAGTTGCTACAGATTCTTTTTGCTAGGTGGTTACTACGGTATGTTTAAGGGGTTGTTAGGGTGTTGCTAGCATGACTTTTAGAAACTGACCAGGCCCTAACAGGTAGATTAGCAGTAATCTGCTCATAAAATCCGGGTGACCGAACCGTAGGGCTGTTTGGAGACCCAGTGACTTTCGGTCACGCAGCCTCCCTCGATTACAGGAAGCAAATCAGCCCTGAAATCAGTCCTAAACCACAGCTGGCGACTAAAAAAAGGCTGATTTGCATACTAGTGCACAAAGAGAAATGCAGACAGGAAAAAAAGCAAATCAGGAAACACTTGAGGCTAAGGGGGGCAGAGCTTTGGGCCAATGAAAACAGTAATCAGAGCCACGGGGTCGACTCCAATCAAAACACACAGCCTTTGTCCTCAGCCAATCAGCCTTCGGCCAAGATTTCGCATTGGAGTCAGTCAGCTATGCGTAAAATTGCATACCAGATATAACGCAGCCGCATTCCCAGGCAGTCAGGAGGAGATCACACCCATAAACCGCCCGGCCTCTTCCAGCACAGCACTGAGATATCCGCAAACACCCAGTCCTGAACCAGCAGCAGGAGAGTGCGTGTGCACGTGTGACTGTACCAGCAGCAGGTTTTTCCTCATGGCATGAATGCCATTGTGTTTAATGACCACTGAAATGTGATGGAGGAAAACACACCCCTGCTCTGCCCTTCTAAATGACCATGACTACAGAGCCCCACCCAGTGCTTCTGGGAAGAGGGTTAATGGCAGTTAGAAGATCACAGGCTGACACTCCAGCCAACGCAGGGAGACCAGGGAGAGAAGGTCGAGGAAAGCTACTTCATTATTTTTGCCAGGTGGTTGCTATGGTATGCTAGGTGGTTGCCATGGTGTTGCTAAATGGAAAGTGGCGGTTGCTCCGGTATTGTTAGGGAGTTCTTAGAGTGTTGCTAAGTGGTTGATCTGGAGTTGCTATAGATTATTTTTGCCAGGTGGTTGCTATGGTATGCTAGGTGGTTGCCATGGTAATGCTAAATGGAAAGTGGCGGTTGCTCCGGTATTGTTAGGGAGTTCTTAGAGTGTTGCCACGTGGTTGATCTGGAGTTGCTATAGATTATTTTTGCCAGGTGGTTGCTGTGGTATACTAGGTGGTTGCCATGGTATTGTTAAATGGAAAGTGGCGGTTGCTCCGGTATTGTTAGGGAGTTCTTAAGAGTGTTGCCACGTGGTTGATCTGGAGTTGCTATAGATTATTTTTGCCAGGTGGTTGCTGTGGTATACTAGGTGGTTGCCATGGTATTGCTAAATGGAAAGTGGCAGTTGCTCTGGTATTGTTGCCAAGTTGTTGCTATGAAGTTTATATAGGTTATTATAGGTTTATATAGGTTATTTTTGTTATGAGTTGCTACTGATTCTTTTTGCTAAGTGGTTGCAATGGGGTTGCTAGGTGGATGCCATGGTGTTGCTAAATGGAAAGTGGCGGTTGCTAAGGTATTGTTAGTCCGGCAGTCTAGAACCAAGGGGCTAGAGGTCACGCCTTATTTTCCAGTATCAATACTGAAACTTGTGGAATCTGATGATTCCAATATTGCATAAATACTTCACAAATCTCCCTAGGTGGTTGCTATGCTACATCAGGTGGTTCCAATGGGGTTGCTAGGATGTTTCTAGGCATTTGCTAGGCAGTTGCAAATCTATCCCAGGTGGTTGCTATAGTGTCTCAAGGGTTACAATGTCCCACCAGCACATCACCTCCAAGAACTGACCATTTACTTGCAGCCAAATATTTGGATCCCACCTCTTGACGTTTTAACGTCTGGTTTTGGTTCCCTGAAGAACCTTGCGAAGATAGCTAGGTGTAAAGGTTCCTCCGTCCTGTGGAGGTTCCTTAACCCCTTCCGTAAGCCCACACTGCAGTTCTTCAGCTTCATAACTACTTTACTGGCGTAATTAACATTGAGCAGTTTTATAGGCCCTAAAACAGAGCCTTGAGGGACTCCACAAGATACGCTAACTTAAATGGCTGCCAAATACCTCTGCGGTTTTCGTATTAGGATCAATAAATGCATAATTCACCTGGAGATCAAAGGATTGAACTCACTCAAACTCATTTACATAATCCCTCTAAAGAACCAGCCATTCACAGGGTTCTGCCGGGACCCAAAAGGCTTCATGTAGGCGATCCTGCAGCCACTAAAACCCGCTCAGAGGTGAACGACACTCGGGTTACTCCGCAGGCATGTGATGACTTTATACAGCCTCATAAACACGGTGTCATCGCAGACAGGTGCATGCCTGCACACACCCCTTTACAGGTATACACGAGGCCGTGCTGACAGGCAGGACCGGCCTGTCTGCGTTCAAAAACAGGACGAGCCTCAGATTTTTCACGCGGAGCTCGAGAAATGCAAATCACCACCCTGAATCAGATTCTCCAAGAAAGCGCCCTTGTTGTGCGTCGAGCCACCCAGAATGCCCTCATCCGGCAGAAAAGGTCATCAACTCCAAATATTCACTGGCATTTTGGAGCAGAAACCCACACGGCCAACAGAGCTTTGTTCATTCAGTGTGTGTGTGTAGATGTGTGTGTGTAGATGTGTGTGTGTAGATGTGTGTGTGTGTGCATATGAAAGACAGACAGCGTGTTCTATTAGAGGCTAGAAGGGCATAACACCTCAGGCATTTGGGCTGTGGAGCGCTGGAACTGTAGTGATGGCGCTCCAGAACTAGGCTAATCATTCATCATCAGCACCTGACACCCTCGTCTGGCTAAATGCAATCAAACGGTCATTGCAACGATGTTCCAAGATCCGGCGTGAAGCCTTCTCAGAAGACCACGTTGACTGAATAAATATATCGTCAATATATCTCCAGATTGGAAACTTTACAGGAGAAGGAAAAAAACGGCTCAACTTTCAATAGAAGTCAATGGAGAAACATTTCAGTCCAAGGCATTCTGGAGCATTTCTATTGGTCCAATCGTTATGAATTTTAAACACAATGTAAAAAACAGACTAACAATTTGAATGGTGCACAAAAGTGAAAACGTATTTTTTTTTTTTTTTTTTTTTTTTTTACACTGACGACAGTACAAGAGACTGTGGGTGTTTTTAGACCGGGCAAGCGCGCAAGACCGGTGTTGCCAGGCTTTATATATAAATATATATTAAAAAAAGCTGCGGCTTGGCCATGCATACCCTCCTAAATCACAAACACATGGCAGATGATGGTTCTCTCGTAAGCCTCTCCTCGACTCCCTGCTTATTCCCCTACTTGGAAACACCACGTATGGATTGTATGCAGGGGCTAAACAACAGCTCCCCACCATGCGGCTCATATTATGGTCTGTAAACATCGGTGAAAGCAGGCCAGTTTATGATGTCTCTAACACACACACACACACGCTTGACATTAATTGGTTACAGACCGGGCCGAGTGAGCTAATAAACCAAGTGGAGGAAATCATAAGGTCCTCTTTGTTCTTCCTCCCCCCCGTCCTCAGCGTATCTGCATGCTCTCTGAGCCAGAATCCTACGTTCCGATTGGCTGAGTAGACAACGACAGAAGTTTTTCCAGGACGGTCTCCAGCTGTCCCCCCTCCCCCCCACTTTCCTTTCCTTCCGCTGCAACCAAAGCTCAAACCACCAAAGAACGCAATGACGGATGGATTGTAGGTGAGCGTACCTCCAACTTCCTCCCTCCCTCCCTCCCTCCAAATGTAAGCGACCAGCCCAGCAATGTCTTAAAGGTGGCCTAGAACCTCCAACCCTGTTGTTCCTCCTACGCAATCGAAAGCCACCAAACCCCAAACGGTTCTTGCTCATTATACGCTAGGACAAAAGTATTGGGACACCTACAGGAGCTGTTGTGCCATCCTATTCTAAACCCATAGGCATTAATACGGAGCTCTGCAGTTATTGGAGGCTTTTCTGCACTATGCTCTGAGCTCTGCGCTCAGCCCTGACCCCGCTCTGTAACTTTACGTGCTCGGAGACTCGGAGGCTGAGCCGCTCTCTGTGGTTCCTGAACCCCTCTCACAGCTGATGGTGGAAGATTTCTAATGTGTGTAAGAAAGGTAGACCGCATGGCTGGACGATGGCTTGATTTTTTTTTTTTTTTATACACCTGTGGCAATGGGACTGAATGAAACACCAGAATTCAGTGATTAAGGGGTGTGTCCCAATACTTTTGTCCATAAAGTGTATTCACCACATACACCCAGGTACATACACCCAGCCCACTAGAGAACGCCATAGAAGGCTAAATGCAAAAAAGCTAATGGTCTAGCATTAGCCAGATGATGGCCTCAGAAGCAAGTCGTGCACCGCAGGGACGCCGGAGAAGCTAGAGCCGGGTGCTATGGGGAGTAGCCAATGACAGAAGTTTTTCCAGGGCGGTTCTCCTGCACCGGAAGTTCAAACCACTGAAGAACGCAATGACCGATGGATTGCAGGTGGGGAGATAGGGAAGCTGACAGCCAGCTAGCTGGCTGGGTGGGTGCGTGCTAGCTGGCTGGGTGGGTGCTTGGCTAAAAGCTAACCCTGACAACAATCTCTTCAGCTAGCTAACAGCTCACCGTGCCAGGAATGCTTACAACAAGCTCTTGTTACAGTCTTAAAAGCCATGTCTAAGGCTAGGCTAGGCCATGCCTATGCTAGGACATGTAGTTCCCAGTGTGTTGAATTCAGAGGTAAAATAACAGGGTGGTAAATAGGCTTGTAAAACTGCATCTAGGCATTTTTCATCCCGACCAAACATCTCACACTTACAGTTTATCCATCAATGTTGCTAAAAAAAAATACTTTCATTAAATGCATTAAAGTTCGATTCTGTAGCTTCTTAGCTTCCTGACACGGGAACCACCAGGCTAATGCCGCAAAAACTAGCGATCAGAGCGTACAGCCGCCGCTTAGCAGGGTGCTAACTGCAGGCCTAAAACATCACACACACACTTGCTTAAGTCTGGAGTCGTCCATCGTAGCACCAATAAAGCATGTCCCCGTCACACACCCCGGTCCTCCTGCCTCCCAGGCCTAGCCTCAGATTGTAGAATGACACCCCTACTGTTCCCCATCAGAAGCCCGGAGGAAATGATGCTAATTAGCCAAAAAGCTAAAGAGTCTTCATGCACTTCATGAGTCCTGGCTGACATTTGGACATCTGAGGGGGGCGTGAAGGGGTGTACTGCGTCAATCAGCCAATCAATCACCTGAGGTACACTCTCAGGGACCCACCACAGACGCCACACAGTCAAACAGCGCTGCCCTTTAACACTAGCATGCCAGCTTAGTGCCTCTTAGTGTAGCTGAACACTAGCGGGACAACAAGGGTGGGCCGAGTGAAAATGATGACTCAGTCTCACCGCTGGAAAAGAGAGGGAGTGTTACAGAAGGCTGGAGGGTCTATAAAGCACCCGTTTACCAAACGGACAGCCCACACGTACAGGCTCACTCACACCCCTCTGCAATAGCCTGTCGTCCTGCTCACAGCACCATAGGAACTACAAGCCCCTACACACCCCCGCCCGCCCCGCTTGACCTCGTTTCACATACAGTACACAGCAGCCACCGGTGTGTTTCTGGAGCCGTGGTCCGGACCTCTGAGGAGAACCATGTAGAGAAGCCACAGTCAGAAGCCACAGTCAGAAGCCACAGTCCAATTCAGTAGCATGGCCTGGCCAGTAATGCGTTCTGCTGGTTCTGCTCCCTGTAACGTCCCCATTGTTCCAAGTTCCTTCTCCAGCAGAAAACCAGTAGAACCAGCAGAAGTCAGTAGTGTAAGACGAACACTGGGGAGTGTGTGCTCTGAGAGTAAGCGGCGTGTTTACCTGTGAGCTCAGAGGCTGGCCTTCGTCCACTTTATACTTCCTGGGCAGCGTCTCCACTTCTCTAATGTCGTCCATGGTGACGTCGTTGGGCAGAACAGCGAACAGCGACGTCACGTACATGAGGATGGACTTTTTGTCAGGCAGCTGAACGGCCACATCTGAGAGAGAGAGAGAGAGAGAGGGAGAGAGAGAGGGAGTAAGAGAGGATATTGGAGGCAAAGAATATGTGCAAATGCATGCATACACACACACACACACACACACACACACACACAGACACAGACACAGACACAGCTTGTCTAGGCCCTGTAGAGAAGTGGTACTGCCAATACAATAGGACTCTACTGGCACCATGCTGTCTAATGCCAGGAGGAGTGGGCTAGAGGGGTATGAAGCCCCCCAGCAGCCCTGAGCTGTGGAGCAGTGGATGATGAACTGTGATGGATGATGGTGGAGATCCAACCAATATTTCTGGGATGAGTTGAGGAGTTGGGGATGATTAGGGATGATGAATGCAACGAAATCCTTACAGCAATGCTCCCCTATCCAAAATCTATCCCTGGACAGGATAATTGGATTTCGGAAGCAACAATGAACGAATGAGCAGGTGTCCCAATACTTTTGTCCCATATAGCATCTTTCAGTTTTTGACTTATTTGGAGTCTGGTAAGTTGGACGTTACATTTCATCTGAATTTCCTGATGAACGGACCAGTAGAAACGCTCCAAAATGACTCGGGACAAAAACCTTTTTCCATTGATTTCCATTAAAAGTTGGGAAGGTTTTTTCCCTCTCCTGTAAAGTTGCCATTTTTGAGATATGAGGATGCTGTGCCACAGCGACGCGATATACATGTACACATACACGCACAAAAAATATAAATAAATAAATAAATAAATAAATAAATAATGCACTGACACAGTCTTGTGCAAATGTATGGGCACCCCTGGTCAAATAAACATGTAGTTCTTGATTTCCCAAGAGAAACAGGTTTGTGATTTACTGCTTATTTGCTAAATTTAACTTTTTTTGGGGGGGGTAAATAAAAATAATTAAATGTATGGTTATGGCACATTACCATATGGCACGCTATGAAAATGTAGACCTGCTCAATCGTTTACATGTACAATTACCAGGACATGTCATTTCACCAGGGGTGCTCAAACCTTTGCACAAGCATGCACCCCTACAGAACAAGGGGGGTTACTTAGAAGGGACTGCAGCCACCTCTGGGTCAGATGTCAGGATGTCCATATTAAACTCCATCCTCAAGTTATTCACTAGTGTGTGTGTGTGTGTGTGTGTGTGTGTGTGTGTATGGAGGCCTTCTGATTGGTCATGCACTGTGTATGCTTGTATGCAAGATATTCCATGTAATCCAATCAGTTCCGTTCATTAGACGGGGCATGTGGAGGCAGGGGCGGAGTGCAGATTAGAAGATTTAGCGTTTCACACTGAAACTCTGAGAACTCAGAGCTTTGCTGTTGTCTTTCTCTACAGTTCTGAACTTCTTCACACACAAACTGTCCTATTCTGTCCTGTTAAAGCTTAGGTTGATTGCATCAGGCCTTTGGGGTCTGATGCAATCCTCTAGGTCTATAATCACTACACCATAGCTCATCAGCTCCACCATCGGTTTTGTAGCATCTGGAAAAGCCATTCACCCCATGTGAACATCTCCAGACCTTCTCCGGACCAGCTGAAATGGTCCTCGACGAGTTGGAACGAGGGTCTAAGTCTGAGATCTTACCCTCAGGGTCCAGCAGCTTCTCGATGCTGAGCTCGTTCTTGGCGAAGGTGAAGGCGTGCTCCAGTCTCTCCACCGGGGAAAGAGCCAGTATTTGCTCCCAGCTGAACGCCTGAGGCCTACAGAGAGCAGATGGAGAACGAAGGATGGAGTGTTAGAACAAGGCACTAGGCTGAGGTGAGCAATTCACAGAGAAAAAAAAATAAAATCCAGGACCGGAAACTGGAAGGCCCGGGCCCAAAGTCAGTTACTGTGAGAGCATGGCCAGGTGGCATTGTGCTCTCTCTGACTCCGGCTGCTGATGGCAAGTAGCACGACCCGGGACCATCACTGTGACCTTGAAGCTGCTGTGACAGTGTTGCTCAGAAGTAACCTGATGTCCCGTTTGTGCAATATTGTCCACCCCTACCCACAGATTCTACAACCACAAACAAGCCTGCAGGTCACAGACCTTTACACTGTGTGTGTGTGTGTGTGTGTGTTTCAAAAAGCGTCTCTTCTGGCTGATCGATGCGTGCCATTATTGTCCCAAGCATGCTGTGTAGCTCATGAACACACACTGTGATGATCTTTGACCCCATTGAAAATCTCACTGCCCTTTCCCAGGAGAACACAGCACCAGTAATGCAAACACACACACACACGCACACAAGCACACACACACACGTGTGTGTTTTACCTAAAGTGGTGTAGGATGGCGTTGAAGGCCAGTCCATCTGCCCAGCTGGTGGTGAAGTTGAGCACGTTGACGCAGTCATGGTTACGAGTGCAGTGCCTGACCCAGCTCAGCAGAGTCTTCTCACTGTTGGTCTGCTGCAGACTGGACATCACATCCTTCATGATGTCCTTAACCTGCGCTCACACACACACACACACACACACACACACACACACACACACACACACACACACACACAGAGTCAGTCAGACAATCACAGCTCTCTGGTCTTCTGTAACCCATAAGGAAATACATGTTTAAACACACTGTGTCCAAATGTTTGTGGACACCCTTTCTAATAAAGATATTCAGCTACTTTAAGTTGTGCCCATTGCTGACAGAGATGCACAAATGCACACACACACACATACTCAGCTTGTCTAGTCTCTGTAGAGAAGCACTGCCAATAGAATAATAGGACTCTCTGGCCAGGCATGGGCCAGAGGGGTATGAAGCCCCCCAGCAGCATTGAGCTGTGGAGCAGTGGAGGAACTGTGATTTTTATTATTTTATTATATTATATATTTATCTCTTTGATTTCAGAAGAAACAGTGCATGAGCAGGTGTCCCAATACTTTTGTCCCATTTAGCATGTGACATATCTGTAAAATCATATATCAGGGTTCCGTACAGGTAACTCCACATAGTGAGCTACACACTTAACGATGACCGCACATGCACACAACGTGTGTAAATGGACAGGTAAGCAGGTGGGCAGTGTGTGGACACAGATATGCTCAGGCAAACAAGCACAAAGGAGAGGGACGCTCTCAGTAGGAGTCAGAGTGTGTGTGTGTGTGTGTGTGTGTGTGTGTGTGTGTGTGTGTGTGTGTGTGTGTGTGTGTGTGTGTGTGTGTGTGTGTGTGTACTCACCTGCCAGTGCAGGATGATGCTCCAAATGAGCCCCAGCGTCAGTTTATGATTCCCATCGACGATGTCCGTCCCTCCGATGTTGACCAGCTCCACCTGCACGCAGAAAGAAAGCACCTTTAAGAACCTTTGAGAACCTTTTAGAACCCACCCTGACTTTAATAAGGGTCCTGTACGGGAGTTTTCTACAGGCTACGTTCAGGCTTGGTTGTGTCGGATGTCTGTGTATTTAGTACACAGCCAAATAAGCTCATTCCCCGTGTACATTTCAGAGCGCCACAGGGTGGAGGCCCACCGTAGC
>NC_132891.1:33461516-33471516 GCF_030463535.1 Salminus brasiliensis | reverse complement strand
AACTAGATACCCCAGTGTGTGTGTGCGCGTGTGTGTGTGTGTGTGTGTGTTCATTAACACACAGAAGGTTAATTAAAGCATGACGGCCGTCTCCTCAGCCTTAACTAAGCTTCTCCAGGGGGCCGCAGACATTACAAAAACATGAGTGTGTAACACTAACGCTGCTCTCGGCTTCATGCGGATCAGAACACACACTCCGCTTTCCTTTCCTTTGGCCTCCACAGAGCAGCCATGATAAGAGTGTGACGCGACGCTGCTAAAAATAAAGCTTATCCCACACACACACACACACACACACACACACACACACACACACACACACACACACACACACACACACACACTCAATCCACGAAGACCAGTTTGGTGTCAGAAGTTTTCATCAGCTCGGATTTGGCTAATAACTTGGCTAATGGGGCTAACGTAGATAGCTAAATTACTAAGGTAGTGGAGCGAGTGGGTAGCTGTGCTAGGCTAAAAGCTAACCCTGGCAGACCCTACTACGATCTCTTCAGCTAGCACTAACTGCACACTGTGCTGACTGGACACTGAGAGGAGCTATGCTACACGGCTAAATAAAAGCAGAGCGTAGCATTTTTCTCCTGAGCCGTTCGTAAAAAGATAAACCGTATGATTTTTGTCTTTATTCTGAGGTAAAATAGCATTTTACACCCCGACTAAAGTCATACGCCTACTGTTTATACATCAGAGAACGCGTTAAGGCGCGGATTAGCCGGATTTTACCCTTATTGGCACCGCTAACAGCTCAGTGCAGCGCTAATTACTGGGCTGAGAGCTGCCATTACTTGTTAGCTACATTAGCTTTGTAATTTCCAGTGCAAAACTAGTCAACCAGACAACCAGTCAATGAGCTCGTCAACCAGCATGACCAAGCTGAATGACCGCGGTCATATTGGCAAGCCACTTTGGTCATGTTGGCCAACTACCTTGGTCCTGCTGGGCATACTGGTCAACCAGCTTGAACATGCTGGTCATACTGGCAAGCCACTTTGGTCATGCTGGTCAATATCCTTGGTCATGCTGGGCCTACTGGTAAAACATGTTGGTCATGCTGGTCAACAACCTTGGTCATGCTGCTCATGCTGATGAACCACCTTGGCTTTACTGGTCAACCACCTTGGTCATGCTGGTCATATTGGTCAACCACCTTGGTCATGCTGGTCAACCACCTTGGTCATGCTGGTCAACCACCTTGGTCATGCTGCTCATATTGGTCAACAACCTTGGTCATGCTGATGAATCACCTTGGCTTTGCTAGTCAACCACCTTGGTCATTCTGGTCATATTGGTCAACAACCTTGGTCATGCTGATGAACCACCTTGGTCATGCTGATGAACCACCTTGGTCATGCTGATGAACCACCTTGGTCAACAACCCTGGTCATGCTGATGAATCACCTTGGCTTTACTGGTCAACCACCTTGGTCATGCCAGTCATATTGCTAAACCACCTTGGTCATGCTGATGAATCACCTTGGCTTTACTGGTCAACCACCTTGGTCATGCCAGTCATATTGCTAAACCACCTTGGTCATGCTGATGAATCACCTTGGCTTTACTGGTCAACCACCTTGGTCATGCTGGTCATATTGGTCAACAACCTTGGTCATGCTGCTCATGCTGATGAACCACCTTGGCTTTACTGGTCAACCACCTTGGTCATGCCAGTCATATTGCTAAACCACCTTGGTCATGCTGATGAACTACCTTGGTCATGCTGGTCAACAAGGTGGACAAGCTCACTGACAGCATGACTAACTTGGTTGACCAGCATGACCAGTATAACCAAGCAGCTTGACCAGCATGACCAGTATAACCAAGCAGGTTGTCCATCAAACTCTAACGCAAACACATGCTAAGCTAGTCAGAAGCTCAGCTAGATTAGCTGAGTGGCTGAGTGGCCGACGCGGTCACTTTAAGAGCGGCTCGCCGCTAAACTCCTACGCCAGTCACATCTGGGGCAACTGGTGAATTATGCCAGTGTGTCCCCACAGCACATCAAACTCAGCTGCCTCTCCAACGGTTTTAGCACGTCTTATAAAATTAGGAAGGAAAGTGCACCATGGGGCAGATGAGACATATTTGGCTGCTGGTGACAACCACCCTTGTCCTTCTATAAATACGCCTGACATACGACAACAGAACAAGAGCAACAGGGAGAGAGGGGGGGGGGGGGGGGGGGGGCTTTCACATGAGAAAGACGAGCGAAAGAGGTCACTAGTCATCAAGGGACTTCCTTCTTTTTCTGGGGGGTTTAATGTCGGACATCCAGACTCCACGGTCCTCACGTGGTACGCGACACTGCAACTGTGAGTGACCCTGAACGACAACATCGCAACAACATCCAATCCCAACTACAGGGCATCATTTGCATACTGGGAGGGGCTTATTATGCTACTAGTGGATGGAACGCTGGGAAATGAAATCACAGGGTTGTGGGTTCGATACCCAGGTCTGCTAAGTTAGCTCCCATTACAAGCACCTTGAGGAGGCCGGAGGGAGCTCTGCTTGGAGCACAGCGGTAAAAACAAAGGATCACAGCTGGATTAGGGTTGAAATAGCTGATCCTCAATCCTCAGTGCCGCTGGCTTGAGTTGGAACATTGCCATCTACTAGAGATGATGTAAACACTGCAGTTTGTTTAGGTGGGTTTGGGCATTTGGAGCCCCCTCTGGCGGAAATGTGGAACTGCGAGCGGCCTGCAGGAAATTCAACTTCTTTTTCGTGGATAAAAAAAAAAATAAAATAAATTATTTAACGTGGATAACCAGTCGACCCAGCACCACCCTCCATTTGAGCCTAAAGGCCTAGATATACTTCATGCAGAGAGGGCGTTCGCCTGGCCTTAGCGAAGAAGCCGCAGACTACGTGACGCGGCGGTAGGGGTGCTGTGATTCATCCAATCAAACAGGACTAATTACACCCTTGGTAATGAGGCATGCAATTGGTCAAATTGCTTGTTCTTTAAGCACTGTCCATATCCACGATACACCCACACTGCCCACCGCTGCTTTGTAGTGTGCGTCACAGCGCCACCTGCAGTCTTGGAGAGCTCCTACGCAACAAAATCTCACCTTGTAAGCCTTGAAAGGTGGGTCAGCCGCTGTGCAAGCCTTGCTAGCATCATTTCGCTGAAGGCATTCTTACAATGTTTGCCTAGACAGCAAACAACCACAGACTAGAGCACGCAAATGCGTCACAGCGCCCCCTGCAGCATTGGAGCAACAGCCAAAACTCTGTTTTAGCAGCTCGCCAAGCTTTAACATAATGCCAACACCTTCTCTGCCACCCAAAACATCGAACATCCTAGTGCAGCCTACAGGGGAAGCGTCCCCTCATCTGCAGTTCTACTGTAAACGCTGGAAGAGAGGGGGAATGCACACAGGAGTGGCCGGAGAAGAAGAATGTAGAGTCTCTGGGGAGCCGGCTAAAGCTGAACAGTTAAAAATACCACAGAATCTTTCCACCGCATCCAAGGAGGACGAGATTAGCCGTGCAGAAACTCAGAATCTCCACTGGGTTCTGGGTCCCGGAGCGCTGCCAGAACGGTCTGGGAGGAACAACACGGGCTGAAGGGCGGTTTTAGAAGCGTGGGGCTCCGCCAGGCTGGCAATGCTTGCTGTTTGTATCATGGTTACCTTGGAGAACTGAGCGTTGATCCACTTGGTGAAGGTCTTTTTCTGTACTGCATCGTGTTCATCTGAGAGAGAGAGAGAGAGAGAGAGAGAGAGGGGGGGGGGGGGGGGGGGGGAGTAGAATAAGTGAGTTGGTTTTGAGGTCATACGGTTCTGCATTTAATGGTCTGAGTCAGTCCAGCCGAAGTCCAGCCGAAGTCCAGCCAAAGTCCCCGAACTGTGAAAATCAGCCCAACACTGCAGCGTCTGAAGAGTCATCAACAACCCACCCAACCCAACCAACCCGAAAGCTCTTATTCAAGCTACCACTTCGGTGAGGATTCACTGAGATGAGATTGGTGACAGTCCAAGTCCCATGTTTGTTAGCAAAGTTAGCCTAGCATTTCCCGTTTTACGCTAAAGACAAAGCATGTGACTGGTCGGTGGTTAAGAGGTGTCTTGGAGTCTTGGTGCACCGGTACGCACACATAAGCAAAGACCATGCACTTAAGCTAAAAGAGGTGGCACTTTACAGTGTGCTCCACAGCACCACCTGGAGTCGGAGTACTGATACGCAACAGCCCCAACGAAACCACACTTCGCAAGCTTTTGATGCTACCGCTATCATTTCGCTGAGCATTTACTGAGATGAGGTTGGTGACAGTCCAAGGCCCATGTTTGTTAGCAAAGTTAGCCTAGCAGCTCCCATTTTACACTTTTGGTGGTTAAGAGGTGTTCGTCATAGCGCACATTTATATATAGCACACAACATAAGCATAGACCATGCACTTGGAACACACTACCCAACAAAGTGTGCGACTGTCGGAGCTAAAGAGGTGGTACTTTTCAGTGTGCGCCATAGCGCCACCTGGAGTCTTGGAGCACTAATAGGCAACAGCCCAAATCTTTGGTAGGTTCCTTTTCTGCTACCACTACAATTTAGGTGCGTCTTTGCTGAGATGAGGTTGATCAAACAGTCAAAGTCAACTTGTTTGTCTTTAGGGTAGGACCGGAGATGCTAGGCTGGAGTGGTCGGTGCAAAAGAGGTGGTGTGCATCATAGCAGTGTGCGTCATAGCGCCACCTGGAGTCTTGGAGTACTGATACTCAGCAGCCTAAATGAAACCACTCAAGCCAGCAATAGACAGGTCTGACTTGCTAGCTTCGTGTTACCGTGCGTTAATTAGAAACATTAGCCTACTATCTGACATTCAGTGAGTGTCATAGCGCCACCTGGAGTCTTGGAGTGCTGATGCTCAACACCGGAAACTGAACCACACTTTAGATGTTCTCAAAGGTAAGCTCTTCTTCCACTACCATTTAGGTGCATGTTTACTGAGAGGAGGCCGGTGACTTTTCTTTTTTTCCACCAGACGACTACACCTTCAAGGTTACTGGATGGAGGCGGATGGATGCCTTGGTTCCTTTATCTGGAACCAGAGTAAAACACTGATCGTGTTTCCGCCGCGTTCACCCGGGTTCGGCTCGTTTGCATATTGCGACCTTCTGTGAGGTCAGTAACATAAAGACAACCATGTCAGCCAATGACAATATTTATGCTGTCACACACACACACACACACACACACCTAAATGCACCAAGACACATTCTTTCAGATCCCATTTCCATCTTGACGTATGCATACACACCCAACAACACTTGCTGGCCTTTTATCTAGCCCCGGAATTCCTGGGACAGGCAGAGTGAATGGAGAGCATTGTGTTCATTGTGTGTGTGTGTGTGTGTGTGTGTGTGTGTGTGTGTGTGGAGAGAGAGAGAGAAAGAGAGAGACAGGCAGAGAGACAGAGATGTTTGCCAGGCATACGTTGTTGTGTCTTTCTGAATGAATGACTGCGGGCCTGTTTAAGAGGTATAACTGAGGTATATAACATACACACAGGTACACACACACACACACACACACACACACACACACACACACACACACACACACACTTTTGTATGCTAACGAATGAAATCCCATTCAGGTGTCAGCTATAATGAACTCTAGCCTGTCTTCAAGCGCAGACTGAAGACCCCCCTCTTCCGAGAGTACTCAGAAGGCAGAGTGTAGTGTGTGTGTGTGTGTGTGTGTGTGTGTGTGTGTGTGTGGGTGTGGGTGGAGTGTTGTGATCTCCATACTTGGCCTTTGTATTTGGCAGCATCTAGCTAGATGTATCTTCTGGATCCCAGCCTCTACAAACTAGCAGCTAAACTAGTGGTTGGTGTGGAGCAACAGAACACCCGGGAGGCTTGGGTTCGATCCCCAGGCTGGGTGACTATCCTGCGCTACACCAATAAGAGTCCATGGAGTCCCAACCTCTGTAATACGAGTTACCTTGTCCGTCTCTCTGGAGAAGAGCCTCTGCTAAATGCCTTCAAACATTCAGATTTTTCAGGCCCTGTATGCTCGGATTGGGATCAAGACGATTGTGCTCTCTCAGACTCCGGCTGCCGATGGCAAAGCAGCATGGCTCGTAACCTCCGGGCCGTTGCGGTTGCGTGTTCCGCCACCTAGCCACTCGGATCCCTGCGAATCGACCTGCCTCAGCTGCCAGGGTTACCCTTGTTACCCCAGTTTTACCCTGGCTTAAAAAAGCGGTCCATGGAATTTTCTGATCGAGCCGTTATGGGAATGCGAGAACCATCGATCGCTCCACCACGTCGTGGAACCTGCACCGTTCCTCAAACCCATTCAGCGCTCCATCTCGGAACCGGTCCAAACCATTGGTTACAGGCCATTAAAAAATGGGATTGGTGTGCGTGTTGATGGGCTTTTTAGATTTAGCACACAGCATGCAAAAGTTTGGGTACCCCTGGTCAAAGTTTTAAGCTCGACTACACTGGCAGATGGCAGACTTGGTTTTATATTAAAAAGTGAGCGATCGAGAAAAAGAGAGAGAGTGAGAGAGAGAGAGAGGGTGAGCAAGATAGAGATGGCATGCTATGATGACCGGCAGAGTGTTAAGAGCGTGCTTGATTCCCATGGCAAGGCTGAGGCGCAGATATGGGTTATATTTTGACTGGCGGGACAGAATTCTGTGCGTGTTCCTCCTGCTGCCCTGAACACTTGCCTAAGCATGTCTGAGCGGCAATGAGGGGGAAAGGTTGGTGCGAGAGCATGTCGATTTACAGTCCGGATCAAACCGGGCCCCTTGCGATTATTCAATATAGATATACATACACATAAATTAACACATGGAAAAATGACCAAGTCAATAAAGACGACCCTAGACTGAAGGACATTAGGGGAGGCCCTAACTGAGCACTGGTGTCTCCAGCAAAGAGCAGAGCAGTCAAAATCAGCACAGGCTGACACCTAAACTAAACACACTGGGTAGTAAATAATTGACACTCGTTCGAAAACCACCTACACGCTCGGCCTCGTTCTCGGAGCAGCAGAATCCACTCCATAAATGGACCCCTGCTCTCAGGGTTTCAGACTTAAGGGAAATAACAGCACTCTGCAAAACAAGCAACAGTACAGGGCAGCCGATCCACACGGAAAGTGGACACACTGCAACTACAGAGGTCAACAAACTGCCTGTGCCACACAGAGTGCCCACACAGGAACCAACCCAGCCCAGGTGGGCATCGGTTTTACTGGGACTCAGCTGAGCTTTCAAAAAGTGGGCCCCATCGTTACAGCCCACCTTAACCTCACATCGGTCCCGTTTAGGTCCTGTATAGAGTGTACAGCCCAGATGGGGACCATCTTGGACCCCTTCCAAGTCCCATCACTGACCCTGGTGGGCATCCATATGTGGGGCCAACGTGGAACCCGAGGACACATACAGGCAGGCCCCACATAGAGATGTTAGCTGGGAAACCGCGATGGCTAGACGACTGGGTCAGGCAGGTCATGTGGCATGTCGCCCCAGTATGCAGTGGTCAGTACCTACCAAAAGTGCTTCAAGGAAGGACAACCGGTGAAATGGCGTCAGGGTCATGGGCACCTCATGGAGACATCACCCAACTCCCAACTTCCAGGACGTAAAGGGTCTGCTGCTAACGCTAGTCCTGGTGCCAGATACCGGGTACACGGACATGGTATACCTTCGAAACGTTCTGACCAACTGATGTCAGTGTCCAAGCCTGGACCAGGCCTCTAAATCAGCCCAATACTGAACCTTTGATGGCTTGTCAACACAGAAGTTCGCTTATCTTAAACTTCTGCTGAAGCACTGTGTAAAAAGCCCTGATTTTGCCCCGCGTCTTCTCTACCAAGCAAAATCACTTCCCGAAAACGCAAAGAGCGCGACCTCTCACAACCACTTCAAACCAGAAACTAGGAACTGTGGTTCTGAAAGCTGTTCAGAAGCTCTAAGCACATTTCAATCTTAGCTCTGACCCTGGAAGGCATGGTCTGCACAAGACCTCAGAAGGTGTCCCGTGGTATCTAGCACCAAGACAGGAGGCTGGCTGGGAGGCTGGCTGGGAGGCTGGCTGGGAGGCTGGCTGGGAGGCTGGCTGGGACTCCATGAGCATCAATGAGCCTTAGGTGCCAATCGCCCTGTCGCCAGTTCACCGGTTGGCCTTCCTTGGAGCACTTTGGGTAGATACTGACTAGAGCTGGGCAATATGACGATATTCTATCGTATCGCGATACAGCCCACCCTAACCTCACATGGGTCCCCATCTAGGCCCTGTGAAGAATATGCAACCCGAAAAATATCATGATACAGTATTTTTACCATATCGCCCAGCCCTAATACTGACCGCTGTATACCAGAAACACCTCACTCAAGACCTGCCTGAGATTTTGGAGATGTTCGGACCCTGACGTGTCAGCTCGGACCATTTCCAACATGGACTGCCATAGGAGAACCACTTTGGGTTCCATAAAGAACCGGGTTTATAGCAGAAATGTGTGCGTTTGTGTTTGCGTGAAGAACCTTAACCTCAAGTCAACGTTCTTCAGACCTTCTTTAGTCGAAGGTCTAACTTGGTGTAATTTGAAAGGTTCTTCAGATTCTCACATGGTTCCAAATGGGACCAAAGGTGGTTCTTCTATGGCATCTCTCAAAGAACCATATGAAGCATCTTTATTTTTAAGAGCACAGTAAGTCATCTTCATCATCATCATCATCATCATCATCAGGTCCCAATTCCCTGTCCTACCATTACTCTCAACACCTGGTTGTACGGAGGTACTTTCCATTCCACTAAAGATGTCCAATCCCAACATCACAAATCACACACACACACACACACACCTACCCCGGAGTGTACGTTTACGTTCAGACATGATGATGATGATGATGATGGTTGTTGAAAGAAAAGCTGAAGAGCCCCAGATCTCCTCCTGCCCTATCGGTTCTTCAGCAGAGGACTGACGAGGAATGTGAGGAGCGAGGGAGAACACTCAGGTGGGTCGACGAGCACACATACACACACATACACACACATACACACACATACACACACATACACATACATACACATACACACCCCGCTCTGTGCAGTGGCATGCCCTGCACGCACAGGGGGCCAGATAAGCATATGCTTTTTAGGTCTCCGTGACGACCAAGCGCTGATGGGATGAAATGATAATATGATAAAGCAGAACTTTTTTTTTTTAGTACTACACTACATGTCCAAATGTTTGTGGACAGTAACACCCCTTCTAATGAACGCATTCAGCTACTTTAAGTCGCACCCATTGCCGACACTGACGTGCAAATGCACACACGCAAGCAGCTGGTTTCATCCCTGTGGAGAAATGCCGCCAACAGAATAAAAGGACTCTCTGGAGTAGATAAACATGAACCTGTCAGGATCTGTGGGATCATGACCTGCAATCGACTTCTCACAGCAACCTAGCAGAAGGCCTTCCCTGGATAGGAGAGACAGTTACTCAAACGCAGCATGAACTCTTTTTAATATCATTAAAAAGAAGGACTGAGCAGACGTCCCAATACTTTTGTCCATTCAGAAAATATAATCTATGTGGATAGAGAGCCATGTTTAGAATGACTGTGATACTTCAGATAACCTTTAATACGTTCTAATAACACCCTTCTTGTTCTTCTTGACCCAACTCTGGTCTTGTAGCTCAACCAGTGGTCTTCAACCCTGCGTTCCACAAACTCCAGAATCCCTGGAATCCCTAATCCACCCCACCTGGATCATCTAATCTAATTAGCCTTACTTTAGCTCGATTTTCTAGATTTGGCGTGAAAGGGAAATTCGGGCCGGGGTTGAAACCTGCAGGAAGGTAGCAGATCTTCAGGAGGAGGGTTGGAGACCCTTCTGGTCAAGACTGGCTTGGTGCAACTGGATGCTTCTGCAGGGGTCAAGCACAGATGTCCCTCTCTCTCAGGTGGAACCTCAAACAGGGGATGATGAAAGGGAACATCTAATCCT